>NC_135388.1:14137500-14315000 GCF_051989625.1 Stigmatopora argus | reverse complement strand
CATTCATTTTCTGAACCCGTCATCCGAACAAGATCGCGGGAGGTACCTATCCTATCTAACTATTGGCACCAGGTGGGACACCCTGAATCGCTCATCAGCCAATCGCAGGGCACAAGGAGACGGACAACCATTCACCTAGGGCAATTTAGGGTGTTCAATCAGCCTACCCGGCATGTTTTTTGGGATGTGGGAGGAAACCGGAGTACCCGGAGATAACGTCTCTCTCAAAAATGTTCAGTATATACACAATGACAATAGGTTAATGTTATATCCTCAGTTTGATTGGAAATAAGATTAAATATTAGCTTTCTATATACATTTTTGTCTTTTCATTTGAAGTGTTCCTTTTTGCCATTGTTCTCACTGCCAGCTGAGGGGTTGTGTGAAACACTCAGCCTGGTTGACAGATATCAACATGCAAGACCAGTCCTGCCAAACAGACTTATAAATTCCAAACGGCCTGGAGACATGCTCTATATTTCATTGAAGTTGAATATTTAAAAAGATCAACCCACTCAAAACCCTATAAACCTATCGTTCTGGGGCCTTGTGTCCTAAAAATAAAATCGCATCTGCCATATCGCATTACAGACAGCCACATCGTACCCCATTTCGTCACCAGTTATCACCCTGTTCCCCTCCTTTTCTGACAAAAACCATCTGGTAACCAACCTCTCTCCATAAACACAGAGTCTGTCCTCTTTCTCTGCCAAATAACTTTTCACTTCTTACAGTTTCCCTTTTCCTTCTTCAGGAACTCAGTTTCTGGTATTTCTCACACCCCCTGAGCTGTCCTTCAAAATTATTTAACAAACCACCAAGTAGAGGATACAGTATCCTTCTTGATTTTTGTCTTGAAATTAGATCTAAGTTTAACCTATGATAAAAACGGATAACTATGAAATTCGGAATTTGGAACTGTAAACTCGAAAGAGTAGTGCTTGTTGCTAATGACAGACAGCAGATTTCCATTAATAAAGTGATATGCTGTTTGGACAAAATTCTTTCTAAAAGAAAACTATAAACACCACAATATATTCATGCTGAAAATATACAACAATATTAATTTATATGCAATTTGTGCATATGTTAAGTCATTTTTATACTACATCTTGATTAATAAGTTAATATACATGCTTTAAAATGAGACATGCTATCACAAAATGTTGTTGAGAAAAATATGGTAGTTTCCTTGCCATTATGGCACAAAAAATTGCAAGACTTCAACAGGAGATGTACTTTTTAGTTTTCCTTTATTATTTTAATGTATGGTAAATTGACTTTTGGACTATGATAACGTTGGTATGCTCGTTAACGTTGCTTAGCTGGAGGGTTAATTGACTTGGGTAAAGCTAGCGTCTTTACACATGTACATGTATGCCCATAATTGAAATTAAAATCGATTTAGGAATGAAATTGTTCTGTGGATGCTGTCCCTGCATATGTTATTTATTTACATTCTATTGCCATATCATTATAAATATTGTCATTGCATAAAAAAATGATGATCGCATTTTTGGCTATTTTCTCTACCCATCTTATATGCTCTTAGTGGAAACCCCAACCTTAATAAAGGCAATATGTGAGTTCTGCTATCCACAAGATTCATTCATTCATCTTCCGTACCGTACCGCGCATCCTCGAAAGGGTTGCGGGGGCTGCTGGAGCCTAACCCAGGTGACATCGGGCGAAAGGCAGACTACACCCAAGACTGGTCGCAAGTCAGCTGTAGGGCACACAGAGAGACAAAGGGCCATCCACACTCACAATCATACCGCCTGCCTCCACCAAAGTCAGGCGAGTAAACCTCTACACCACGAGGCGGCTATCAACAAAACAAAAAATTAAATATCAACAACTAGTGTGACAGTTCAAGTCTTAAAAAGACATCAGTGGCTAGTGGGTGCAGTTCGTTTTGTTAATTTTGTTTGCCATGTGTGGTTAAATGAAAGATCCAATAATGCAGAATGTTGGCAATAAGGAAATAATGGATGAAAGCGCAAGACATCATGCCTGAGATGCATGCACATAGTCTGGCAGTTTGGCTCTTGAGCACAGTGACCTTGTTTTGCACGATTAGAAGAACCACTGGGGCATGATTGGTTATGTTACATTACTCTCCCTCGTTTCTTCTCCTTGCTGTCATCTCATATTATTCAATATTGCACTCCATTATATTTCAGTATTTTTTAAGGCAATTGTTTCTCATAATGAGACATTTTAAATACCACATGACCAATATATGTATTCAGTAATACCTTGACATACGAGTGCCCCGACATACGAGAAATATGAGATATGGGTAAAATTCCGAGCAAATGTTCACCTTGAGATGCGAGAGAAAATTTGAAATACGAGCATTTGAGACAGCCAGGTGGTCAGGCCATGAAAGGCTGCTTATTATTTTAGCGCGCTGTCTTTCTCACCGCATCTCCCTTGTGCAAAGATCTCTACAGAGCGTTGCATTTTTATTCAGTGCAGAGTTAAGGAAAACATATTGGATCCTAAGCAAGTGGGTGCAATGAAGGGTGGTGCGAAGAAAGGGCGTATGATCACAATCGATATTAAGAACGAAATAATCGAAAAACATGAGTATTGTACGCGTGACTGAGCTGGCTCGCCAATACGTATGAAGCAGGAAGTTCGCCTCGAAGGCCGCAATGGAATACATTAACCTCTTTGCCTTGGTTATTGCACAAGAAAGGTTTAAATTTAGTGTAATGTAAGATTAAAACTTATTTTAGTCTGTGTATAGGAATCTAAGTTCATTTAAGTTAAATTTAATTGTCAAGTCTCTCTCTCGCTCATCCGCGAACTCCCCGTTGTATTGAATGCCTCATTTTATTATTAAACATCATAACCACTAGTTATTTGTTACTCTGTTAGTAGATCGTGAATTACAACCAATAGAAATGTTTTTTCCATTGTAATATCCTGTTTTTCGGTGTTTTTTTCAGAAGCTGGGAACAAATTAATCTGTATTCAGTTCATTTCTATGGGAAACGTTGATTTCAGATACGAGTAAATCAACATACGAGCTCAGTCTCAAGGTATGACTGTATACAACTTGGTTATATCAATAGAAGGTATTATCTATACAGTAAGGTTAAATAATCAATCGTGGAAAAGCTGTTTATTAAAAGTTCCACAAAAACGCTCCAGGAAAGATGAGTCTAAATCTAGGAGTCTAGGTAAGTTAGCAAATAGCTTTAAAGCATTTTCTTACAAACTACACAGATTATGTTTCTTTACTGGGCCATGCTAGGCCAGGTATGAAAGGGAAAAACTAAAGTTTATGCCAAACATAGTGTGATGACAGACTTACATTAACTTGATAGGATGATCTGCCTAGCCAGAAAACTGAGCACGTTTTCTTAGTTGGCACATGGGAAAATATGCCTAAAATGATTTGCAGCATGAAGCAAAAATGTTAGCAAATAGTTTGACTTGGAGAAATCTCTATTTTGTTTTTCTGTCTGCTGCCAACACACACATAATGTGTATATAACGCCACAAAAAGACTGATAGCCATGTGCCCACAGCCAGTTCTGAGCCAAATGTTTATTCAATACTGGCTGCCAGACTATCAGGAACAAACTGGCCGACACTACTGTCTAATTATCAGTTACAAGCAATGGGGAGAAAATGTGAGCATATTTTGTGCTTATGATTTCCCGACTCTAAGGAATCAAGTGTCTACTTTCAGCGAAAGGGGAAAAGGGAGCTGCAGATCAGTATCAACGTCACTTGGGGAAAAATAATGCAATCGAATTAACAGCTCAGCTATTTTTTTTTTCTTCTGGCTTTTTTGTTTTTCTTATGTCAGACAGGGGTAGAAAATTAGCATTAATGCAAAACACCTTACTATTCATTTATTCCTTATACACACCACCATTTATTATTTAATGTTATTTTGACGTCCATTTGCAATTTACCTTTCAAAAACTTAGCCAAGAATACGACCAAGAGAGATAGTGTTTTATTAAGATTTTTTAACATATATATTTTTCATTTAGCATTTTGTGACTGAACATCCTACACCGAGTATCCATCACAACCCTAAGCTCGCTGTACAATTTATAAACAAGTCTAGGTAGCTGCTCAGTTGTTGTCGAAAACCATGGTAAAAAAAAAACGGTAATCCTAATCCCGATGCCAGTGGTTGCAACTGTGTGGCTTTCCTGTTTCTTTGAGTTCTTTTCGCTTCATTAGTTTGGTGATGATGATCGCATACCTAAATTTTACTTTGCTAACCAATTGGGTTTATATTGAGAGGGATTGTACAAGTGTTGGAGAAACACTGATTGATAAGCAAACCTGCAAACTTTAAGATCCGCCTGGCACTCCAGGCACTTGTAATAAATCATTGGTAGTTTCATTAGTTAGAAAGGGAGGAAAAAAATTCAAGTAGAGGTAAGAACTTCATAAAGAAATCAGCCCAAAGTCAACTCAACTCTTATGTGTATAGAACTGGGCTGTCTGGTGGGAAAATTGCATTTTTTTTCCCCATCATCCATCGTCCTGCACGATATAAATGAAATCTTATTTTCTTTGTAAAATCTTAAGAATTGCCATCAAAGTTATTAAAGAACACATCGTTTTCATGCCCAGAGCATGGGATGGAATAGGGGACAACATTTGCAATGGGCCAATTCTTGTTCTGTCATGCTTAAATACTGATCTCCCACTGGAACTTCCTACTGTTCCACTCAATTGCTTTCACTTGCTCAATATTTTTGTGGTGTTGTGTCTGTCAAAACCCCTTTATCACGGCCTTCCCTGTGTGAGGCAGTGATTGTAGTTGTTTGTATTGATATTTATTTATTGCGCTTAGATCTTCAAAGATGATCATTTAATCTTATTAAAAGCAAAGTCAACTGCTTTACCCTACTTCATAAAAGTCTTCACAGTCTTTCACAGTCATGGCGACTGGGACCAAGCAAAGATGCAATGGCTTACATTTAATACAAGACATGACAAGATTAAAAAAAGAGACTCAGTGGGCTGTCAATGTGTGAAGTTGAGTTTGCATATAAAAGAATAGCAGTGGTTTAACATTAAGTGATTTATTATTTGATTCCACTGCACTGCCAGGAAAGGAGATCACAGACGTCATTTTACTTGATCTATTTTGGTGCCTATCATTTTGCCTCTGCAACACCCGAGACAGATAATTATCCATTAAACAAGGAATAGGTCCTGCATTCTGTCATTTCCTACATCAAACGGTTTTTAAATGACACAGTCAAGTGACAAGCGTATTGAATGCATTGATTACAATAACTATGAAATAACTTCTTCCCATCAATAATTGTATAGCTTCCAAGTAAGACCTTTCCTTTTCTGACCTTTCAAAAGCTTAAATATACTTTAACATCCTTTCACCAAACTCAAGGTGACAGCTATCAAAAATGTAATGCAATTATCAGACAATGCATGAAGAAACATTGTCAAAGAGATACAGTGTCAGTTAAAAGCTATGACTGTTTTATATATAAATAAGTCTCCTACTGGCTAAGCACAATCGATCCATCATTCTGCAGAGCCCAATCCCATTTAGAGAGCCAAGGAGCCCCAGGGCCTTATCCTAACCAAAGCCACCTACAACAAAGCCCAAATTCATCCCTTTAAGACTTCAGGGATTAAGGTAATAGGGCAATTTCCAGGAATCTTAAACTTCTTGAACATACTGAGCAAGTATCCTTCTATGTTCCTCCTCATTTGTAGACACAAACATTACACAAAAGCAAAATCTGAAGTATTATTTTTGTATTATTATATTTAGGCTCGACTCAATCTGGAATTTTATCGTGCACATTATCTCTGATTCTTTTAGTTGTTTGTTTTTTTAGTCTGTCTGTGCATTTTTAACTTTGCAAGGTTAAGATTGAAATTTTTTGAACAATCACTAGATGATTTTTGTCCCCAACTAGATGCAGCCAGTAGAGCTCGTAAATAGTCTGATTAGTTTGTATTGTAAGGCTAACATAAGGCCTACCACACACCAAGCATAATTGGAGAATGTTGAATTGATCAATTCCAAAAAGAGTAATACAGATGGTTAAATGGAGAAAATTAAGATGTGGATGTATGGAATTGAGCAAGATGCCTGATGAATAGAAACAAGTCAACAAGGCCAAGGCAGTTGCTGCCAACAGGGATAAAGTGGTTTTACCTTCGCAATCCATAAAGGAGTTATTATAGAACAGTAACTTTATACATAAGATACTGATGTAAACTGCTGTAAAAACTATCATACCAACTATCAAACATGCACACAAAGTAGCATACTAGAATGCTCAAATTACAGCTTCCTATAAGCTATCTAAAATAGGTTCATGCACCCCATTGCCCTGATAAGCGGTGTAGAAATTTAATGACTCAAACAATGTACATCATGCTGTTACTTTAGGCATATCAACTGCTTTAATATTTCTTTGTCTCACAATTTCTCTGTTTCTGATGCAGCCACATTGATCTCTTTCCTCCCACACTGCATTTAGTATCTCCCTATAGTTTGTCGGTTTCCAAATAAGAACAACAGCATAGTCCTTTAACATTTCCATCAATGATGGGGGCAGAGGGAACTTGAATAACTATCCATGTGTGCAGTTTCTCATACCTTTGCAATTTCAATTATATGCGGTAAAAGAGAAAAAAAGATTACAACCCAAGTGGCTCAGTCATGTTTACGGAAAAACTTTGAAAGAAATTAGATGTGTAGGTTTGGTATAGTAAAGTTTTAAGAACAACCTTCACAATCATAAAATGCTTAAAAGAAATATAACTAATGCACGTACCAACAGCTCTCTGCCTAGTCCCACATACAAAAGGATAGGACTTCACCAACTGCTAGTTTAACTCAACCCAAACTACAACAATCCATGTGAACACCAACCCTAATTTAGTTGATCTAATCTAATCTAACGCCACGGCAGTCAATAATTTAGTACATGAGTGATGAACATGGCATTCGCTTTGTTGTCAAAAACAATAAATATTAATTTTATAGGAGGTGAAAGTTCTGAATAAGAGGCCTGGTTGTTAGTTATATAGGAGTTGTTGATAGTATGTCCCAATGTTCACGAAAATGTGTTATGTATAACGCAAAATAAAGACAAACAATGAAATCATTACAATTCGCAATAAATTGGTTTATGTCTGTCCAATATAGAACGAACCCACGTGATGAGGATTCACAACTTTGTAGTTGATATTTTTGGAGCAGGCCGTCAGATTTCTACCAATTCAGATTGTGGCGACGATGACAATTGTTAATTATGATTGAATTTAAAAAAAAATGTTGACAGAGCCACCAATTTTGATGAGCGTGTGATTAATAGTCTCAGAATAAAGGTGAAAAACAGACATATTAATCATAAATTGATTAATTGTAGTTAGTTACTTTTGAGCAACCCTAATATGTAAGGTATGCATAGTTTGACAGGAATAATTTGTATTGTTCTGCTGAATCATTTGTAAATGTACATGGAAAAAGACATGTTTGGATTTTAGGAGTGTGCCTTACATTGTTTTTTGGTGGAATATATACCTAAACAAGTTAAATGGCAAGAATACAAATACAAATTTTATTTTGACGATACCAGTGGATGAAAGCGGTAGTGTTTTGCCTAACGAAAGAGCGCATTTCCCATTAGGACCTGCACATGAAAGTGAAAATTTCGACAAACAATGGCAAAAGGAGAATGCACAAGCAGAAGTTAAAGGCTTGACTCAGCGTTCCCTGATGTATTTTTCTTTGATGTAAAATCCCACTGCCAAAAACTGGCCAGTCATACAAGCTGCGCAACAAACACAGCATCACAGTATGATAGATGACCACGAAAGTAAGCAGACACAAGGAACACAGTTCCCATTACATGCAAAGAAGGAATCAGTTAAGGATGATTTATGAGATCAAGAAGATAGTGTTGACCATGCCGGAGGCTTTGGCTAAATAGATTTTTGCTTTCTGCTTTACCATGATCAACAGGCCTTAGAACCTGACGGTAGGAGCCGGGGCTGATGGTCTGCTTGTTATCTGCAAGGGAGCCAGTGAAAACTCAATGCCAAAATACACTGGAAGAGTGAGTAAAGTTTGAACATTCATAACAAATTGGAGTAAGAAACACGGTGTTCAAGAGTACAACACGTGATTGTGGTTAAAAAATATTAAATAAAAATTGTAGCATTTCAGGTGATGTCTTTTTTAGAGTTACTAATCAATCGTTCATTGCCTGCCAAGTCAATTTAAATTTTGGGGGTCATGATTAAGCTTTGAATTTTTTTGATCCATTCACAATTTATTTTCTATTTAAAAGGGCCTTTTTTCACTGGCTAACAGGCTGGGCTTTGCACAAACAACCCTGTTCTATCTGGAAGGAGTCCTAAGTGTGTATATGGGAAAAAAGGGATACTTACCTCTGGGTCTTGGTGCTCTCTTCCTGCGGTCTCTGAATGCAGCTCCTGATTGTAGGGCTTCTAGCAGACAATCCATCACACCTGTCTCATCATTCTCTGAAACCCCAAGAACAATAAAGGGTTATTGAAGAAGTGAAGAAAACTAGATATGCTAGGTATGAAGGAAGATTGCTGTCAAATAACATGCATTCCATATCGCTTTTAAATTTAGATCATGCTGTCAACACCTGAGTTTGAGATTTTTGTTAATTAGCTATTTTTCCATGAAAATCCAAAAACGCAATTTTAGAATTGGAGTACATATTTTAAGTTGCTTGGGTTACAATTGCTGTGGTTATGTAGTGAGTTTGCTGACAGAGTATCAGAAACATATTGAATGAACAAGAAAAGATTTTTCAATTACAAATACTAAAATCCTACTGACAAAACGTGTTCAAACCTAAATCAACATGAGGTATAAGATGGTAATAGCATTTTCCTCAAACAAACACTTTGCTAAAAACAGGTCTGTGCTTTTTCATCATTTGTCGTTCACAGAAGTTCAGCTTCGGTTCATGCTCACGTCTTGTTCGCCATCATTACTCAAAGCAAGAAGTAGCATGGATTTCTGTACAGGCCCAACTCTCCTTAACGTCTAAAATTGTCTTGCTTGCCAGGACAATTCATCACAGGTAGCAAGTGTTTCAGACAGTAAAGCCACTTACATATATTCAATCAGAAAGAGAATGGAGAAAACAAACAGACTGGGGAAGAAGCAACTGAAACTTTCAACTTCCAAGATTGTCTTTCGGACATTAATACTCAGAAATAAAATTATATTTTTTTAAAATTGTATTTTCCGATTTTTTCCCCTTCAGTAACAAAGTATTTGTGGTTAAATTGTCATTTTTATATTGAACCGAATAAGATTGAAATGTTTACATTTTTTAAATTAATCATACCAGAATGGGACCGAAGAAAACTGAAATGTTTACATTTTCTTAAATTAATCATTCCTGACTCGGACCATTTACTGTGACTCGATATAAAAATGCTTTTGAATAAAAGATTTACACCTCAAGTAATTATTATTTATTTTTTACTAAAGTCTGTAAAATTTCTGAGTATCTGGGTTAAACCTTGCTACTCAACAAAAGTTTTGATATTATAGTCAGTCAAATATATGACAGCACCTTGGCAGAAACAACAGTTGTGGTTTTATGCATGTTTACACTGTCTCCAGGCATGCTAGAATAGTTGGCCAATGTTGGCAATACTGGTACTGATTGGCTCTTCCAGCCCTGGTTTTGGCACTGAAAATAGGTCTGGAGGGTGCGTTGTTGAACCATTTTTTTTTGGCATCAGCAACACTCCAAAGGGGAAGGATAATTCAAACCATAAAACAACTGGAAGTTGAACAGCATGTTCTAAATTTTGTGCTAAATTATCACCGAAGGGCACAATCATGGGAATGTTTGAAGTAGTAAGTACACAAATTTGTATAGCTATGATGTGCATTACATAAAAAGACAATGTAAATCAAAAATGCGATGAGATAATCGGAGCACTAGATTTTTCTCTCTCCAGAATCTGTCTTAGATAACACATATTTGGAGTGAAACATTTATCCATTTATGAGTACATTTTGACAACAAATGTTTTGTTGGTGTAGATGGGATGGACCCGCATCTCACAATTCAAAGAGGAGCATCTACTAAACTATTTAAGGTAAAGACGTATATTTGCTCATGTAGAGAATACAGCGAGACGGATTGAATTATGAAAATTGTGTTTTAATTTGATTTGGCCCACAGTTTAATGTGTTCACACCTCTACAACTGAACAAAACTAAAAAGGGAGATGAGCTGGAGTTTTTTTTAATTCACTGTGAAAAATTAAACTTGTAATTTATTCCTAGAATGATTAGCATAAAGAAATCAAATGAGGAACAACAACAGCATGCATGAATTGACGGGAAAAGATTGAATGATGTCTACCTGCGTTAAGTTCAATCAAGCCGCTCTTCTTCTGCTGTCTCTCCTGCTTTTCACGCTCAGCCTTTTCTTTTGCTGCCTGCGCTCTCCTCTGTTTTTCTTCAGACTCCTTACGCATCATATTGTCTTTGAGTGCTTGCTGTAAAATAAGAGAAATAAATAACCAGATTGAGAATAAACATTTGGTCGAATAACGATAGCGTAAAGGTGATTTCCACCATTGGGTGTGATTTGTAATTCATTAGGAAATTTGTTATGTCCTTTTTCCACTCCAAAGATTCATACGTTGGTCATGTAATTTAGGGTTTTTTTGGTCATCATATATACATGATTCATTACAATGATTCTGTAGTTATTACATAAAGGTTATGATTTTTTTTTTTTACTTGTACTACGAGCACGTACTTCTATGACAAGTATGCGCACTCGCGTGTACTTGTGCTACAAGTACTGTGTGTGCTGGTATTACAAGTACCAAAACAAAAAATGTGTTTACTTGTTTTACACGCGTGTGATTTTACTACATATATGTGCACTTGTTCTACAGGTATGTGCAGTTATTCTACATGTGTACTTCTACATGTTACTATATACTTGAGTGTACTTGTACTACAAGAACAAGTGTTTTTCTCCGAGTTTCCGTTTAAAAGTCTGCCATTATTACTGGTTGCTGTACCATTTTTGGCTACCAATCTTTTTTAATGTTCCTGTAACAAAAAAAATAATAATCCAACAATTCATTTATCTTTGTAACAACTGCTTAATGATCTAATTCCATTCAATTTAGTCAATTGCCTAGGTTTGAATGTTTGGGAACCTTCATAACAATAACAGATTATATATAGAGAAACAAAAAAACAAAAAAGCGAGCTAGGAACCCCTGATAAGTGGTCAGTATTCCATTATTGCGAAAAGTTCAAGAGTCACGTCGTATTATAAATACAACATTCTAATAGAGTGATGAGGCAGAGCGAGTCAGACAAAGAGGATATCGCCTTCAGCTTTCCTTCATCACTCAAGCTCTGATCCCCCCCTTCTCGTGGATGTCTGCCATTAGACACGCTCAATTGGATTCCTGTCAGATGTGCGGCCTCGCCCTGGGTCTCCTTCCTACGGGTGAGTGAGCATGCTGCATGTGTGTCCTAGATTGTGTGTGCCTTTGTATGCACTTGTCACTTTGCTGGTTTTTTTTATTTTTATTTTTTATTTTTTATGAGGCAAAATAGCTTCGCTTTTCCAAACATGCACCCATATTTTCAGAATACAGCATAAATTTGGAGTTCAATGCTCAGTTCATTAAATGTAGTGATCTCAAAACGGAACAAACCTATTAGCATGGACCTTGGTACAGCAAGGTAAATGCTGACACAGATTTGACCTACGGGTTACTGTGCTGTAATTTACTGCGTGTCTACATTTGTTGACCTAGCCTTGGCTTCTAGCAGGATGACTTTGGGAAGACACCTTTTGAACAACTTACTAAGGGCTTTAGATAAAAATGGTCGAGAAACACACAAGGTGTTGTGTGATGCCAAAATGCGAAAGACACTACCATTGAGCTGAAATCTAACACGGGGCACAACTGCATGTCAACCGACAACAACATGCGCCGCTATCTACGTGTGTGTCCTAGCCCGTCATTGATTGGGTATGAATCTGAAGGGAAGCAATGTCTTCTTTTGATTAAAACTACACGGAGGCAGGATGATTTGTGGGAAACAGCAGATATTTTTCAAGAATTGCTTAAAAAAAAAAAAAAAAAAAATACGTGGCTCCAATCCATTTTTGGACTAGGGTGGCCAATGGAGAATATCAAAAGGACCAATGCCAAAAATGCCTTTCACAATGCACTAAGCAACATGGTGATGTTATCTAAAGAAATAAGATTAAAAAAAGACTTCATGAAGGGCCACAAAAATGGAGACCTTTGTATGCCCCACCCCGCACCTTTATTTGAACGGTTAGTATTCTCGGTTTGTGGATGCTTTGCGCTACCATAATCCTCTATAAAATCCTAAAATAAAATCAGCAACAACTTACTGTCAGAAGTGGGATAAAGACAGCACCCCCTAAATTCAGCACCATGGCCAGCGGTGATATCTTGACAACAGTGGGTATAAGTTGACGTGTTCCATTATAATGCATTAGCATTAACTTTAGCAAGCACCAGGAGTGTGATAGACAGCCTTCAGAATAGCAGTGATAGGAAAAGCCTTATTCATGTAATATATATATATATTTTAATTCATTAAAATGTGTCAGGGTTTTTAAGTAGTCTTTACTTTCGCCCAATCCAATAATTTATTCATTTTAATTTGACTTTACAGTACCTTTTTCACTTTTACAACCAATCAGTGACCTAGTTTCAAAACATTTACCTATTCATTTGCTTCAGTTGGTATAGAAAACAATATGACATGAACAAGTTTTGTTCCTTTGTAAATGATTTTGTGCAAAAGAGCATATAATGTATCAGTTTACTCACTATGAACATTGTACGGAAGTTGCTGAGATCCGTGAAGAACTCATCCACTGATGTTTTCTTAGGATCAATAGCAAAATAATCCAAGAGATTTAGGTAAAGTGTCTCCATGTTTCTTTGCATGGTCACCAGTTTGTCATACTGCTCACGTGCCAGTTTGGTGAAGCTGTGAAGGTGTTAGTTAAGTCCAGCACAAATTCATCATGCAATGAGCATATGACCAATGGAAATTCTTGAGCATGAATTTCAAGATACATACAGACAACCCTTTTTATCATGTGCATCCTGGAGAAAAACTGAATACACAAATTGAAAAAAAGGTGTAATAGTGGAAGTATACTTAAAGTCACTATTTCCAGAAAACGGCAACCAAAAGTCATATCTGTGTGCATGATCAGTATGTATTCTAATCCCCAAACACATCTTAGCTAGTTAGCTGGTTGGGAGTTCGCCCGACCAATCTACATGTGCTTTGTGGACTTAGAAAAGGCATTTGACCGTGTACGACGGGGAGTCTTGTGGGGGCTACTATGGGAGTATGGGGTACCGGAACTATGGGCTCAGGTCCCTCTAAGACCGGTTTCAGAGTTTGGTCCACATAGCAGGTAAGTAGTCTATTTTGTTGTTTTTATCCCCAAAAAAATTCTCAAAACTGCTTTGATCAACATCCCAATGTCGTGCCCAATTAGTTGGCTTGTTTTTTGGGTTAAACTGCAGTAAACTATACAGGTGTTAGCTAGTTAGTTTGCATGTAGACACGGTGCCAATCGAATGGGAATCGAGACAAAAAGGCTTTACATAATTACCAGGCTACCATCGCCAAAAGTGCACCAGTTAAAAACTAGGATATGATAAACTCAAATTCTGAAATTTATTAGTTGATCACTATTGACATATAGGGCACGTTTGCTGCACACTATATAATAGCTCTGCACTTACATGAGCAATTTTACCAAAACGTATTGGTCAAATGAATGTCTGGTTTCCTCTTGAACACTAATAAAACTTCAGTTAATTAAGGCAATATGATAAATAAAATAAAAACCTTTTATAACTTTCCTTTTTTTGTCAAAAAATGTTTTGAGAGTGTAATATAAATATTTCAGAAAATAAGATAAATGATATACTTTTAAACTATTTCATATATCTTAAATATAGTACTGAGAATATGATCTATTGAATATGACTGCAAAATTTATGTAAAGGATATAACCATTTTACTGAAGAACATGTCACTGGGGTTGTCAGGGGAAGAAAAAGTGTCGAGGTCTCTCTCCAGCTGCAACAGCTGCCTTTCCATCTGCCTGAGGCTTTTTTCCAAATTCTCTGCAGACACTAAAACACACCAAGCTGCACTCAGGCACAAGCAGATTCATAAAAGCACAAAAAAGTACATAAAAGTGCCAAAGAAAGAGAAAAAATAAATTAAAAGGCAGATTCAATTGCGTAAAAAAATACAGTAATCCCTCGATTATCGCGTCTTCACTTATCGCAAATTCACTACTTTGCATTTTCCCCCCGCTATTAATTATTTTAAAAAAAAATTGCAACCGGAAGACAGATGAAAATGGCAGAAGTCAGGAGCACTGCCTCCTCTTCTGCAGGAGAAAGTGTTGTAAAAGCCTTATTTTTTGTTCATAATCTTTACGTTCACCAAATCCAACAATCTATTTATTTTACTTTGACCTTACAGGACTTTCAAATACTAAATAAGATGACCTAAGTGTGAATCTGCACAATTACCTCTGCTTGCTCGGTCCACATTTTGCAGGTCATCAACAAATTTTATTACATCTGGAAATTCCTCCTCACATATTTGTGCCAGGAAATGGAGTAATGTGGTCTTCTGGTCAGAAGACTTTGTATCTTTTAACTGTTAATAAGAGAGAACCACAAAGTATTAAGAGTAGAAGTACCTACACCTTTGCTGCCTCCACCTGACACAAAGAGAAAAACCTACAATATGAACGAACTTATGCCTTGTACATTTGGTATTCATTGAGAATTAGCATCTAAAAGAAACCTGCCAAAAATTCAACTGTTACTGTTAAACTAATTTCTCAAGTAGACACATACAATAAATAAGTTATGTATTGGAACAAAGTATTGAGAGGACACATTTAAGAGCCCGGAATAACGGCAGTGATGAATGCTTGCTATGGGGATTGTGCAGCTAAAGATGGATGCGTTTCCTACCCACGGATTATAGTCTGCTCTGTCATCATTACTCTCGTGTGGAAAAAAAAAATGACTGATCTGTCTCCATCTCATGTAAAATTGACAGATATTGGCCAAGTCCTCATCGTTCTTGGCAAAGATTTGCCAACAATGACTAAGAACAAAAACTATTAACTCAATTAATTATGTAATATGAAGGCTTGGAGACATTTTGCACTATTTTTTGCAGCTCATGTCACCGCACAAGAGATATCCTCTATCATCTACAACCCAGCAGAAATAATCTTGTTTGATGAATTGAAAAAACAAAGAATTTAATGTTTCCCATGTTTAATAGTGGCAGGAGAATTGTAAATAAAAGCCAAGATTTATAAGAAGTAGGCAAAACAGTCATAGTAATGTTTTAACCAATCAAACATATCTCAGATTGTCCTGTCTACCAACAATGCTAAGCATGGCTATAAACAAAAGAAGCTTTAAATGAAGTGGGCTCTGTTTGAGAGAAAGGAGAACATAAGTGATAGATTGAACAGGCACAGGAAAAGAAATCAAGACTGTGGGCATATTTTACTTACTCTGTAACTGTTTTGAGTCTATCTGTTCATGTATTGTACGCACGTGCTCTGACTGACGTTAAGTTTGTCACATAATGGTTGTGTTCATGAGCAGTACAATTATTTTGAATTTATTGGTATTTTCTCTATTATTATAGTGGTAATAAAGTGTGCAATTTACATGCTTCAATACTTTTATCAACCATCTTTCACATGGTCATTTATACTAGGTTCCCTTTTGCTTCTAATATTATGGATGGAAATGACAGAAAATCATGTGGTTACATTCAATTAGCCTGCATTTGTAAATAAACTTTTCACAGAAAGGTCAATGCTTACCTTGCAGAGGGAGCTTAGGTCGAAGCCAAAGGATTGGGCATTTCGGGAACCTGCATTCAAGTAATTGCCCAGGAGCAGCACAAGTTCCAACAAGCAGCCAAAGGAGTGGCTTGTCCTGACTTCATCACAAGCAGAATTTACAGCCAGAATATCAGGCCGAATATTATTTACCTGCTCGTCAAACTGTAGTCGGAAGAGGATATGGTTAAGTCGAGGTTTTAGCCGCTTTACACTGCTCATCTGGGAGACGAGACAAACAAGAAGACATAAAAAAAGTTTCAGTATCGTAAATCCTTGCATTATGTGCTGGTAATGCTAGGTAGGCATAAACGATGCTGACATTGATTTGATTTGGGACCGAGGACTGTTAAGTTAATTATAGACTTACTGTCCATATAGAGCAAGAAAATTTAATATACAATAGGCTGCGTTGGATTACCACTCTCACACAATTAGAGCAAATTGAAAAATATTGCGTTGAGGCCCATGACCCGGAAAATACATGGATTGTGGTTGAGTGTTGGGTTGGTGTGGGAGGTTCAGCTTCCATTAGTGTTAACAGCAGCTGTCTTTAGGGTTTGGGATTCCCCAAAAAAGTGTATGAAAAGAAATGCCGTTGTCCGTGTCTGTTCCTACTATGAAAGGGGATATTTTGGCCAAATACAATACCAACTACAAATATTGCTCCGGGACCAAATTAAATTAAGATGGCGCTAACCACAGAATGTATGCGATCACTGATTTTTACACATTGAATTGTTGAATCTTTTCAAAGAGTATGCTGAAATAAACTCTCAAGAAACACAGATATCCATAACTGTACAAAAAAAGAAGGATTTATGTAATGTTATCGATCAGCGCTTTTAAAAATGACGTAAAGGCAGGGCAGAGGGCGCGTGACTCAATGAAAAACGAGTAGGTAGACGAGTATACTCGTGTTCGTGTGACGAGTTAGAATACAGTATTGAAAGTTGGTCAGAGGAGAAGGTACGTCCTGAAGAACATGAGATTTTCCCCTTCAAGTTCAAAGGGTTCAAGGGTAAAGCACCATAACACAGCCCCGTGAGTGAGAGAAAAGGAGGGACCCGACATGAAGTATCATGGGCTCCATTAACATCGGATCTACTAAATGTTAAATATCTTAAATTTCCAACCTTAGACTCTACAAGCAAGCATAGTAATTGAAAAAAGAATATTTCCTGAACACTCACAATTACACCAAACTGCTCTGGTTCTGACAAATTTGGATAATCATTCTTGTACTTCGCCAAAGTATTCAGCTGCTCCTGCTCAGGTAAGTGTTTCACAAGGTTCTATAAAAATAAAAGGGAAAAAGAAATTTTAGGTACAAATGGGTAAAAAAACAGTAGGACAAAGCTGTGTATATTGCTTTTAACAACTACATTTTCTAGCTCTTAATACCTAAATACTATATCTTCTCCAAAAAAAAAAGAGTAGTGCTTGTGCTGACTAAAACATGATACTGAGAAGCACAGTTATTTTATGCTATTTGAATGCTATTCAATTCTACAGTGGAAAAATCTTTTATTCACTTTCACTGATTGTTAAAAGGCAGATTAATTTGTTTCTTGGCAATAATCAGGCATTACCGCTGTTGGCCTGGCCACACTGAAATAAAAAAAACATTCTACCATTGACAAAATACCTAAAAAATAACACCTCCTAAAGTGATTACTTAGTATGCATCTAATGTTTTAAAAAGTAAAATAACATTCTTGCGTAGACAATTGTGTAACCAACAAAATATGATCTAAAATATTACCCCACCTGAATCATTGGTTCAGTTAGGTGCTCTTCATCAACCTCCAATATCATCTGACAAATGTCTTTGTAAGGCATACGGAAAGAACCCAGAAAAATTGCTGGAAAGAAACAGGTTTGAAAAGAAAATTGAGAACTAATGTTGCAAAAAATGCCACATTTCCAAATTTTTTGCATTGGTTGTCGGTCGGAAAACATGGGTTCCGCATGGGGCTCTTTGGCGCTGCCCTAGAGGCTCCCTGGAGCTTTTTCAAAAATGTTTGAAATTGGGGGAGAGAAATATATATTTTTATTTTAATATGGTTTCTGTAGAACAAACATGACACAAACATTCTTAACCTTTTCCATTGCTATTGCAATGTGTAGAAAAATATTAAATTTCAACATTTGTCATCATAGCCTGGGACAAATTTCTATTAGCAGGGCGATTCAACGTTTCTTAGACCAAATCATTTGCATTCATTTCCAATGCAGAAGGATTGCCGTAATGTTCACATTGTGGCGAGAAGTTATCAAATAACAAAAAGTGTCATGTGGAAAGACATTTCCAGATAAGGCGCACTACATTTGCAGCCAAGTACCCAGTTGGGAAGGAGAGAAAAAGTGTGATTGCATTACTTGTAGATAAATTGGAGGAAGGCAAAACTAGATTTCAGAAGTGGATTGCATCTCCAAACTCCATCACTACTTTAAATCTACTATTTTAAATGTCATTATACTTGTATAATGACAATAAAAGCATTCAATTCAATTCACTGCTGTTGAAAAGGCACATTATGCATGTTCCATTTTTTGTTGTTTTGTCTGATGCTCAAAATAAAAATGACATCAAAAATCTGATTTCTTTCTTACATTTCTTTAATTTTACCAAAGCAATTAAACATAATTCATTAATATTGTAATGAAGTTAAACTTGAGGTGGCATCCTATAACACCAGTCACGTGGTGCGTAGTTCTCTACAGAATGCACTGCAGGGAAAATAAACATTTAATCATGATTGGTCATTATGTATTTTTAGCCAACATATTCATTTTGATAGTAGGCTAATATAGATACTACATACTGCCTGTGTTGCTTTCATTATAAGGCTTATACAAGGCTTTTAATTTTTTTGCCGCCTCAAGACATTAGTTTTCTTTTTTTTTTTTTTAAATCTAATGTAGCTCTTTCAACATTTTGGGTTGCCCGCCCCTGGATAGGTATAGGCATAAATCATGTGCCAGTGCTAAAAAAGTATTAAAAGTAAAACAAAGTAAAATCTGTAACAGGTATTTAGCTTTCATTTTTTTTCTTTTACTGTTTGAGCAGCATGGAAGTCAAGGTGGAGTAGCTCTGTGTCGTAATGTATCGATTGTTCAAACTTTTGAAGACAATGAATTACTTAATGTACTGATTTGTTCTTTTCCCAAATAATTTAGAGCTCGACTATAAGCATATGCATGGAGAAAAAGTATGACTATAAAATATTAAGTTGTTTCATACTGTAATTCAGGACAATAGAGCATATCTGACTATAAATTGCAATAGTCCAGACTTTAATATGGAAAATAAATGAGTACGAGTAGTTCATCTTTAACAAAAACCAAAACAGTTGAGAATGATACATGTATGGAAATATCAAGCAGTAGAAAGTTTGGCTTATTTATTTATTTAAGTTGCCCTTTGTCATGTTTTTGATGACGGAGTTGACTTTTCACATTTTTGGTATTTTAAACTAGTGGCTGTTGAGCATAGTTCCCTCTATTTTTTTGTTGGTCTGAGCAGAAAGACAACCTCCCTGAGCGCACTGAGTACCAGTGTGAGCGACATCATCGGTATTCGGATGATTCGCCTAAAGACGTTTCGCCGACGGACGTTTGACAGACGGGCAGGTCGCCGAATGGACGTTCCACCGAACGTTCATTCGGCCGAACGTTCATTCGGCCGAACGGAGGTTTCGCCGAAACGGGATTCGCGCGCTCGCCCCGCCAGATCGTGTGTGTACAAGTTTTTCAACCTCGGCCCGCGGGCCATATACGGCCCGTTAGGATTTTTAATCCGGCCCGCCGCCGGTGTTGTCCAAATTATAGTAAAAATCAATGTTCGTATACCATCAATGGCAGCCCGGGAATAAGCACTCTTGGGCGGGCATGGCAGTCCGGGAATAAGCACTCTTGGGCAGGCAGATGTAGCAGAACCGAGCCGTAAAATGACAGCAATCGGGTCAAATCCATCCTAAAACAGCATTTAATGATTAAATACAAATATTGGATGATATCGCGATGGAGGCAAAAAAACGTCTATAGATGTCCATTCGCCAAACGGCTCAAAATGCTCTCAAATTCGGTCAAATCCAGCTGAAAACAGCGTTTAATGATTAAATACAAATACTAGTACGACCTGTCCGTCTGTCAAACGTCCGTCGGCGAAACGTCTTTAGGCGAATCATCCGGTCACGACATCATCATTGCTCGCTATGGGCACACCAGTATCACACCTGCCACAAGCAGGTGCATGTCAATGTTCCCTCTAATTTTTCATGTAAAACATGCTGTAAAACACGAAAAACATGAGTGGACAGAGCTACTGCCACTGGCTGCCACTTAAACGGCGCCATCATGGGGAAAGGAGTAAAAAAAAAAAAAAAAAAAAAAAAAAAATTAAAAAAAAAAAAAAAAAAAAATCGATTTTTTTTTTACTGCGCGCCATATGATTGCTACTGCGCAGAGAAGACGAGAGTAGTGCGCAATTGCGCACGCGCGCAGCTTAGAGGGAACATTGCTGTTGAGTAGTAATGCAGGAGATTGAGGTCAAGTTAAATTGAGGACTTTAAAGTCGGTTTAAAAAAGGAATAAGAACACTCTACAACAAATCGAAATTAAAATAAAATAAAAAGCTCTGTATTTGTGTGCATTTGCACAAAAATGTTGTAGGCATTATGTACTGTATGACTAGAACTTCTGTTCATCTTTGGAAATGCAAACAGCACTTTCTGCTGCATTTCCCATGCATATAAGTGTACTGTATGAATGTAATTTTGATTGACAGATTTAAACTACTCACATAGATTCTGTGCAATCTTTGGATCAAGCACCTTCAGCTCTTTGATCCGCTTCTTAATAGATTTCTTATCCTCAAGATCCTCTTCTTTTTTGGCTGAAGAAAACAAAGAAGCAGGAAATTATCTATCCATCAAGTTAATAGTTGCATAATCATTCATTTTCGGAAACGCTTATCCACACAAGGGTCGTGGGGGGTGCTGGAGCCTCCCAGCTAACTACGGGGATCAGGCGAGGGATACCCGGAATTGGCAAGGCACAAGGAGACAGACAACTATTCACACTATCACTCATACCCAAGGCCAATTTAGAGTGTTTAACCAGCCTTACTATGCATGTTTTTGGCACATGGGAGGAAACCGGAGTACCCGGAGAAAACCCACGAGCAGGAGAACATACAAACTCCACGCAGTAAGAACCAACCTGGCTTCGAACCCTGTACCCCAGAAGTGTGAGGCGCTAACCACTCGTCCCACCGTGCAAATAGTTGCACACATTTTATTAATTATTCATTTATTTTTAACTGACAAATTACTGTCCATTTATGGTATGGTGTAATATTCTTTTATTCAGGATGAGACTAATGTCTTTTTTTTGGAAGATGAATGTGCAAATGGTACAAATTGTATGGTCCGGAAGGGTTGAACGTTTGCATAAAGTAATTTAGTTGTCGGTAAGAGAAGGAAAGGGAGGAAATTGTTCTAATATTCAACTTGGCAGTCTTACAAGGCTGGCACATTTTATGTTTAAATGAAAATCTGAATTGCTACATGACTGCCGATTGAAAGAAGTATTGGCATGTCCACAAACATGCATCGCTATAAACGAACACCACATACAAGAAAATCAAAGTCCAACACATGGTTAACTTACGTGGCTCGTCAGTTGATGTACTCTCCTCATGATCTTTCAAAAATGCAAGGGAGGTAAAGTACAAAAAGAAGAGGATGTAATAAAAATGTTTCAATGGACAATTTGGTTTTGCGTGGCAGAAACAGAAGAAATACAATTCTGGAAATCATGTTAAGTAGCCGATAAACAATGTAATGTGAATAAAGAAAGGTAACCAAAATCATAACAGTCCAGGAAATTCAATGGTCAAAAACTCTGGCCACTAATACTGCCGCTCCGATTGTTAAAATCTAATAATGATAAAGTGGCTTATTGTTTCAAACTAAAATGACAAAATATATACCACAAACCATTACAGAACTACTCTGAAAGATTAGGTTTCCATATGAATTGATATTTTGAGGCAAAAACAAAGCACTGGTAATGTGCGTGCAACTGTGGCAACAATACGCAAAATTGATTGCACCATAAGTGAAACCAAGTCAAATTTCCATTCGATGTCAAAGAAATGGTTACGATTTGTTGCAGTGCAGATATGGCAAACATTGCCACTTATGGGATTAGATAAATATTGAGTTGGTGAATTTAAAAGGGGGAGGGCTGTCGGCTTAATCGCTCAGCAAACATCTTTTCTTTTTCTTGGAAAAGTCTGATTTCCATTGGAAACACAGAAGTGTGACGGTAGTCAATGAAAAAATAAGTTTTGTTTCTCATAAAAAGGTATTGAACATTAGTCCCTCCATCAGTTATTTTCATGCAATATTGATTTTTTTAATAGCTTTAGAGCAGTTTAATTAATGCACTTGATGACTGTGTGTTTCTGAAGGTGGAGCAAAGCTCTCTATGTCCCTTTCCTCTGGGTCGGCAAAAGAACCGGTGAGTGTGTGATTATTTTTGTTATATACCAGGTTGAGAAGAGGTAATGTAAGTGGTGAGTGGTGTGATCATGATCAGCATTAAAGAAACTACTAAAACATGTTCAAAAAAGCTTTTGAATAAGGTGTTTTGCGTCTCCTTTGCCGTAAACATCTTGCATTATGGAACATGTGAGATTAATACTGAAAATATTGCGATTTAAATATTGTGTCATCGCTGGCCCTAACTCCACTTTATCTTTTAAATGACAGCTGGCAACAATTACAGGTTACATTGCAAGGCTTTTACAATTGAGAAGACTTCTGAGGCACATGCCAACCCAACAGCAGCTTCCCACCAGGATGTATTAGTAAATCATACTGTGAAAGCACTAAAGGGAATAGTGGAAAACTGCTGTCAAAGAGCATGACTGATGCTGTACAATGACAGGCAGACCATCGAGACAGGCAAGTAACACCTCAACACACCCAACCAGTCATCACAAAACAGACAACACTCAAACACGTGTTGAACAAACACTTTTTTTCAAGAATTTAAGGTATATTTTTTTATCAGGTAATTGAGTAAATAATGGAGCTGCCTTGCAGTGTAGAGGTTTAGTCGCCTCATGGTGCAGGCTGGCACGGGCTCGATTCCCACTGGTGTAAGTATGATTGTGAGTGCTGATGGTCGTTTTTCTCTCTGTGTGCCCTACGGCTGACTGGCGACCAGTCTAGGGTGTAGACTGTCTTTCGCAGCTGGAATAAGCTCCAGCAACCCTTTCGAGGATGTGCAATATGGAAGATGAATGAATGAACGAAGTAAGCAATGGGTCCTAACTTTCTATTGAATAGTTGTTAAATGTTTAACGACACAGTATTGCATCTTACACGAGTCATTACTAACAATACAATGGCACTTGCATGCTCACATCACTGTAATGAGTGCAATACTGTATAATACAGTAACAAGGCCTACAACAAATAATAGCAGTTTATCTATTTTCCTAAAAATAAACAGAAGAGAATGTACTATATACAAATAATATCTCTGGCAAAAGCAGATTTCACCAGACATCTGATACACATGACCTCTGTATACAACAAGTGAACAGATCTATTTCGACAGATTTGTCAGATAGTTAAACCACCTGCTCTGTTTGACTCACTCTTTTGTTCTGAAATGGCCAAGTCTCGGAGTTCAGTCACCTTGACAGAAAATCAACAGCCCTTTCTGTGATATCAAGGCACACTCAACCACCTTGACTCATACTGACAGGACAGGACAGCGGTTGACTGAGTGGAATGTAGAAGAGGGTCATCAAAGTAATGGAGTGAGGTGTTGCAAGAGAGATAATCAAAGTGTACCATGCAAGACCAAATCTCCCCCTAATTCACAGCAGATGACCAAGGGCCATAATCCTTGTGAAAATTTCAATTCTGATGGACACAAATTAACAGGCTGAATTCAGCTTTTCTGGACTTTCTCTTTACTAAGCAAAGCCTAACTACTAAAAAATCACATTTGCATGCACATCAAATAAAAAAAAAAACACAAACACACACACACACACGTACATACAAACAAACAAACACACACACACACACACGTACATACAAACAAACACACACACACACACACACACTTAACATTTCCAACTGGCCCAGGTGTGTATAAATGTTACCATTATCTTTATTCTCAGTGGAATAGTGCCCTCTAAAGGTCCCTTATATACACTAAGGTGAGTGGCATAAAGGCCTTTTTACACAACACTTTGCACAGTGCACTACACTATTGGCAAACCCATAAATAGTTTATGTGGTATGGGGGTGGTGCAATCCTGAATGAGCGCTGCTGCACGCTTTGGCCAGCACGTTCTGGACTGTGAAGTGCAGCAGGTGAAAGGGACAAAGGGAGGCCGTACAAATAGCAGCATGTTTTATTTGAGTGTCAAAATCACGATGTCAGAACACATTTCCAATATATTAAACTCTCCGCATTCTATTCTCCAAAAAATGAAGAAAACTATAGCTTGCGCAACAATGGAAAAATGCTTCTTTGCGTGGAGAATTCTAGACACTTCACTTATTTACAGATTTTTTTTAATATTCATATACTTAGAATGTTAAAGCAGGTCGTGACAGATTAATGAAATGGAGTTTGGAAATGTAACATTTTTGACATTGCGTTGAGTTGTCTCATTTATTGAGTGCTGTACTCTAAATTACCACGTTAATAATAGTCATTTCCCAATTGCATGTACCGAATTTGTCTGGAGTGGGCAGAGGGAGGGACAAGAGACGTGTGGAAGAGCTGGACGGAGGTTTTTTGTCGTCAGCAACGGCAGAAAGTAGCCGTGTCATTTTCAAAATGCAAATAAACGATTAAAAACATGACAAAGCTGATGACTCCTTTGTCAATGTTATAAATTATTTTAGCATTGCGCCTCTCTGCACTCAGTTAGTGTCCATCTATTGCGCAGTCTGGGTCATTTCATGGTGTGTTCTTTGTGATTTCTCATTGTTTTGTGATTCTATCAACACCTGCTATGCTTCAAAAGCTTGTTGCTCCATTTAAGAATGTTAACATGCTTAAACGGCAACGGAGAATGATGACAATTGTATGGGGAAGGTGCGGATTCTGGATGTGGCAAAGAAAGGGAACACTTACGCTGCCATCTTGCTGAATTTTAGAGTAAATCAGTCTTTCATTCGCTCTATCAAGAAGGACGTGGCTAACATTAGTAAAATGTCTTCCATCACTTAGTAATACAGCAGAGAGGGTTGTTACATCTCATAAGACTATCGTCTGTGTGGAAGCTACTTCGAAGCTGATTGCTGAAAGAAAAACATAGCCTTGGATCCTGGTGTTGGAACCTATCTACTGCTATAGTTTAGGTATGACTGTACAAAAAAGTCCACCCACCACCAATGTAAATTATCAACACAGGCCTAGTCGCCCTCTTTCGGTAAAGTGTAAAAATAACAGGTGCAGTGATATCATATAGTGTGAATAATTGCACATACAGTGGTACCTCGAGATAGGAGTACCCCGACATACGAGCAATTTGAGATAAGAGTAAAATTTCGAGCAAATAATTATCTCGAGATACGAGACAAATTTCGAGATACGAGAAAGCCAGGTGGCCAAGACATGAGAGGCTGTTTATGATTTTAGTGCACTGTCTTTTTTGCCGCATCTCTTTCGTGTATAACAGATATCTACGAGCACTGGGCGGAGCGTTGCATTTTTTTCAGTGTTTTTTTCCCCGTCACTCAGCGCGAATGGCGTAGCGATCGCTAGTACGAGGAGTATATATTACTTCTCGTTGGCAAGTGGTTGTGCGTTATCTATTGTGAGGACATTTGTGTGCATCATTTTCGGAATATTTTGAAGGGAATACAAAAGCAAACAGCCCATTGATAGTGGAAGTCAGGGTGGAGGCGGGGCAAACAGCCAACCCGGGCGGCCGGGAGAAGAAAGGTATAAAAATGTAAAACAAAATTAGAAGTTTAGTGTAAGGTTAGATTAAATTTATTTTTGAGTGTGTCTGCATCGTAATCCAAATTCATTTCAGTTATATTACGATTCACCGGTGCAAAAAGTCTCCCCCCCGTACCCCTCTATGTCCCTTTCTTTCTACCCTCCGCGAAATCCGTCTAATTTTAGTTCTATTAAACACATTTTAGTAATATTAAACCACTAGTTATGTGTTACTTTGTTAATAGATGGCGAATTAGAAAAAATAAAACATTTTTTTCCAATCCAATATCCTCTTTTTGGTGTTTTTTCAGAGGGTTGGAATGAAATAATTTGTTTTTAGTTCATTTCAATGGGAAATATACGTTCGAGTTACGAGAATATCAACATACGAGCTCAGTCCCGGAACGAATTAAGCTCGTATCTCAAGGTACCACTGTATACAACTTTTTAATGTGACCTTTTAATCCAGAAAGTACACTAGTTAAAAGGAAATCTGCTCATAGCAGGCTATACTTTCCTGCCCAACATACACAAAGCACATCTGGATGAAAAACCTCAACAGGAAAATATAATGAAAGCAGATGTCTTTTTAACGAGTTAGGCCAGTACTTGGGTGATATGAAGGCAGAAAAACACAAATTGGGAAGAAATTGAGATGCTGATCCCTGAAAAAAATTGTGGCTGGAATACAACAACAATGATGGCCAGTGATATTGAAAAATATAGATCATAAACTCTTAACTATGAAGCGGTGAAAAAAAGCCTCAAGGGGAATGTTTGCACGAATGTTTACAAAAAAGCAAAACTGAAATCGATATGGGCTAACTTGAATGTATCAATTACCCTCCTTAATCGTAAAGAAAATCTATGCGGATAGCTGAAGTTTGGCGTTTCCAAACACAAAGCCACTGCACCTCCAGTATTTGAAGATGAGCTGTGGAGTAGAGGACTTCCCTCCCATCCCTGATGCGTGGCCTGAAATTAATTGTTACTTTTGCATTCTCAAAAAAGGGCTGATAAAAGGAGCTAAAAAATAAAACTAAATATCTACTGTAGGTCTTAAATTGTGGCGCATGCACCGCTTAGAAAAATCCCTGGTTGAAGTTAACAGCATGTATGGGGACCAACGGTCATAAAAAGACAACGATGTGAATTAAAATTTGATGAGAAAAACTGTTTCATATGGTGTACTTCTAAATGTTTAATGATCACCCAGATGTTGTTCTTAAATAGGATGCTACACTGTGATAAGACAGCAAACACATTCTAAAGACCAAGACTCATTGGCACGCACTGCCTTTAACAGCTGAAAGAAACAGAAACACCATGCTTCCAACAACGAGTGGGATTTCAAGAAAACAAGATGAAAACAAACAAGTTAGCCACAAACCATCTGGATGACCTAAAAATAATGTATGCAAATATGATATATCATCGGCGTTTATTTTATACGTAAGTAGAGGTAGCACTGTAAAAAAAACAATGTTTCCTTTTTATTTTTTAATGCAAATAAAAAAATACACAGCATTAGATATATTTACTCTCCTTTTTAAATGAAAAAGAAAATTAAAATATTTAAAAAATATGTGATGGTTCACTTTAAATAAAAAAATGAAATTTAAAAAAACACTGAGGGTTACTTTTTTTTTTTTTAATCCCAAAATATATATTTTTTTAAATCTAAATCTTTTAATCTCTTTAGAATGTTTACTTTGCTGTTTTATTTTTTTTAATTTGGATAAATAGATACACGAAGAAACAATATTTACTTTAATTAATTAAAAAGGAAAATATACGAATAAATATTTAACGTTTTTCTTTTTTTAGTAAAAAATATCCCCAAAAAATACTAGATATTATCTTAAAAATATTAAGAGGCTCAAAAAGAGGATTGCATTTTAAAGACAGCTCACAAAATTGGATTAACAAAAAAACTAATGTGGTCTTATGCCATCGCATATTCCACCTAATGCAGGTTATTTGTAGAACGTAAACCCCACAATAAACGTGGGACCACTGTAGAAACATGAATTTGTGCTCATTTGATTTTTTTTCCATGGCCATTTCACAAGCCAGGAGTGCCTTATCTAAATATTGGTTAGGAGTAATTTCCTTCCCATGTTGATCAGTGTGCAATAACACCCAATAACATGTAAAAGTATCTATTTAACATTATATACATTGTCACATCTGGGTATAAATCACACGACGAGCCAAAATGTGAAAAATACTGTTAATTATCGTAGAGAAAATATAGTACATTATTTTGTCCATGCATTCCATGTTAATAAAAAAAATTGGCTGAACAAATATATATAACTGTTGTATGTTTCTTTGACATTGAAATTAACACAATATTTAGTCTAATTTTAGAAAACCAAGGAAATAGCTGCAGTTAAAGAAAATGATAATTCTATAGGCATGGAGAAATAGAAGGCTTCTGACAGACTCTTGATGTAGTATTTTTAGTGATACACAGATTAATTAAATTAATTAAACATGAGAGGTTGGGTTCGATAACACCTAACTGTACAATTGTCTTACCTGCTCTTTGGGAACCAAAGGTGAAACCAACTTTGTTGAGCAAATCAGGCTTTGCATATTGGTCATCATTAGCAAGAACCCAGAAACAGCCTTCTGACATTTCCTGGGGTTGGATCTAGATGGAACAAGTATACAAAAATCATCATACTTGCTTTGACTTTCATTTAGGACAAAACTAAATGAACAGACTGGATCAAATCTTACGGTCATGCAATCAACCTAGGACCTTGGCGATAGAAGTATTGAGCAGCCCTGGTGTAATATCACTCTGTTATTCGGCACAATTGTACATTCAACATTCAGATTGTAGTTAGCAATAAACCTAGGTAAGTCTTCAGCCAAAGTACAGGACATTTTCCTTTAGATGTTTTTGTTTTGTTATATTTTGGTGGTTTGTAATAACGTGCGGTAGAGCTGGTAACATCAAAATGGTTCGTGAGACAGATTTGTATTGCAAGGTAGATTAGGAGGGAATAGAATTGTCCGGGGCACATATCTCATCATGCAGTACTGCCCGACACAGGGTGCAGCACGGTTAGCTACAATAGCCCACTGAACTTCAAGGAAGGCAGCTGTTGCTTAAAGGTTGTCACCTAGACTTGCCTCCTTTGAGCATTACTAAGAAGGAGGGCATGTAGTAGTAGTAGTAGTAGTAGTAGTAGTAGAATCTTAAACCTATTAAAGAAAGGTTAAACGGAGTGAAGCAATAAAAATCGGTTTGATTTTGTGGGATTATGATGCAGTGATTAGATTTATAGTTTGGTATTACACAGCTCATTTCAAGAGGGGCATTTTTAGGGGGGGTGGACTGATAGCATAGCGTATTTGTACTAAGACACCATCAAAACATTGGATAGTTTACATTAATTGTTTGATAATATTCATTCATTAATTTTCTGAAGCGCTTATCCTTCCTGCTGGAGCCTATCACAGCACCAGGCAGGGGACCTCCTGAATTGGTGGTTGGCCAATCGCAGGGCACAAGGAGACAGACACCTATCCTGAATTGGTGGTTGGCCAATCGCAGGGCACAAGGAGACAGACAACTATTCACGCTCACACCCATATCTAGCGGTAATTTAGCGTTCAACCATGGCCATGTTTTTGGGAAGTGGGCTGAAACTGGAGTATCCGGAGAAAACCCACACAAGCCCGGGAGAACAAGCAAACTCCACACAGTGAGGACCTACCTTGGATAGAACCCTCGACCCCGGAACTGTAAGCGTGACGCACTAACCACTTGACCAACGGAAATATACATACACTTTATATGAAATAGTATTAATGTGGATGACGTGTGGATATGGTCGCTTGATGAGGTCCAATGTCCACATTGGCTGATTCACCAGTGATTACTGTATTTTAAATTGTCATAAATGTGCACTGTATGAACTGTAAATGTATAGTACAAACCAAAGTTGCATATTTTTGAAAAAAATCTGATCTGTTTGAACCATGAGAGTACAGACGCTCCCCTACTTACGAACGAGTTAGGTTCCGAGTGATTGTTCATAAGTTGAATTTGTTCGTAAGTTGCTCAGTGCTATATTTTGTATTATAATTTATGTTTAAGGCCTATATAAGTATATTGAAGGTTTATATAAGTGCATTTGTATGTTTAAGGCTTGTATAAGTAACACGCACTGGTTTGTGCTGAAAAAAACATTTAATAAAATGGAGAGAATACATACAATACTGTATACATACATTAGAGAGAGAGAGATTTACTAGAAACTGGCCGAAAGAAGCTATCTAATGACGATTGCAGTTTTCTTTTTTTCATCATAAATGATGCAGTAGCACTGTATGGCATCATTCAATTGATTTGCAAACTTTGTGCAACGTTCAATATTTGGGTCCTGCTGCTCGATCTTTATGTTTATAAATGGTACTGACGGTCGAACGATTCAAGTTGTATTCACGTGCAACGCTCACCAGTTTCTGACGCGCATCAAGCTTCGTTATTATTGCCACTCATTTCAAATGAAATGGCTTGCCTCTTCCTTGCACCTCCCTCAATAGAAGCCTTTCGCTTTTCACCAACCATATTGAATAATGGATGCACGAGATATTTAATGATACAAATGAAAAAGGTTCTTTGCGCACTGGAGATACGTTCACGCACTTCCGCATTGCAACGAACTGGGCAGAGGAAGGTGTATGCTAGGTGAGCTGAGCTCTCACAGCGCTAGGCGTCGGTATTAGCGGCGGAAAGAAGCACTACTTGGAAAAAGGCGTGCAATACAAAATCAAACTTACGAACATTTTTCGACATAAACGCAATTTGCAGACATGTTCGTATGTACCGTTGTTCGTAACTCGAATGTTCGTAAGTAGGGGAGTGTCTGTACTTCTTATAGCCTTTTGAAAAGGTTCATTTTGAATAACAAGCATATGGCTTAGTTTGTTGAACATCTGTACAAATTTAGAACTTATATGTTAAATAATTAACCATCGCACAAACTTACAACATGTGTAGTATGAACTAATACTGCTCTACTGGGAACGACATCTGTAGAGGTGATGCTAAGTGTTAACTAACAGACACATACGGTATGATCATCTGTTATTTTCAAGAGTCGCTTGTTTTGGTTTGGGGGAAAGGGGTGTTGCTCAGTTACTGTCAATAAATATCAAGGTTAACAGTGAAAAAAAAGTGAAGAGTGGAGAGAGCACATCATTCAAGTTTTAAAATACTTTCATTGTTACTAAAAACAAAACTGGAAACATCATTAAACCGCTATCCTTGCCTTTGTTCAATAAATGTCCTATCAATAGTCATTGAGATTTCTTCATAAGCAACTTAACATTCTTTACCATTGGAAGGGGTTGAGAAAAATCGGAGAAACTTTTATATTTAACAGGATTTTTAGAGTTCCACTTACCCTGGACCAATTCAAGCGCTTTGTGGAATTCTCAGGCTTAAATTCCTTTTTCGGCGTGAGACCATAAGGCAGGGCAAGGCAAGCGGAAAAGGCTGGACCACATGTAAATCCTAATGGGGGAAGAGGAGGGGCACCAAATGGAGGAGGCACACCAGGAGGAGGAGGGGGTGCAAAGAAACCAGGTAATGGAGGGGGAGGTGGTGGTGGTGGAGGAACTGGCAAACCAGATGCTGGGTTACATGGTGAAGAACCACATGGTAATACAGAAGAAGAGGAAAACTCATGTGCAACATGACCAGATGACCCAACCAAGGGTATAGCTCCACTCTGTAAATATAAATCAATTGCTGTATCACATAGTCATTAAAAGAAGGCAGCATGACAAAATTATATACGGTGGTACCTCTACTTGTGAAATTAATTCGTTCCAGAAGTGGTTTCGTAACTTCGTATTCTTAAATATAATGTCATTATCTTGAATATCAGCATGAAAGGGAAGCAATTAAACTAATGTAATGGTAACTGAATAAGAAAGTAACACAACAAATAGAACTTTGATTGTTATTTACATCCCAAACGCCACAATGTGTGTTGGGAGGTGTGAGGCATGAGACGACTTATATTGGTCTATTCCACCTGCAGAGGGTGATGCGTAATCTTTCAGGACAACTGTGACTGTGCATGACATTTGAGTTAATATTTCTTAAAGTCGTGTGGTGTTGCAGACTCAAGGGTGGCCTGTGAAAATAACATGACATTGATTTATATTTCCCTCAAAAATGGAACATCTGTTCATGTTAAATAAGCAAACTATACTCTGGTGCAAAAAAATAGTGTGTAAATATTTTTAATTAAATTTTATTTTTTACTTCACTTTGTTTATTAGTTTACCTATTATATGTTTTTATCTACTGCAGCTAAAATACCGAAAAAACAGTAGGGAACTCTCAAATACCTGGGATTTAAAACGCTGAAGCTCAACTTGTAGCTCAGCTAGCTTTTCCTCACTTTTGACCAACTGAGCTTGGGCCTCCTGTCGTTTGAGAAATTCTTCATCAAACTAAAAGAAAAACAAATGTTCACAATAGGCTTTACATTCTTGTCTTTGTATATTTAAAGAAATAGCACAGCCTGTATTGCGAGTGGACATGTAAGTCAACTAGATGAATTGGTGATGTCAAGAGTGTCAAATTCAATGTCGGCATACATTCCATACACATCTTTCTCTTAATTTGCTCAAATTAGTTCTTTTAAAAAGAGCCATACTGTAAAAAATAATCACAATTCCCATCATATTTGTCAGGGCTTCTGTGATTTTAGTGAATGCATCAATGCAGGATGTTGTCCGAGATTTTTTTTCTTTTTTTAAAAAAAAAGGAGGACATAGCATAACTCCAGCCGTTAATGACTACCTCATGTTATATGGACAACTGCGTCTTATAGACAGGCACAACCAAAAGTATAAAATAAATTATCTTTTAAAATTATTTGGGTATGGCTTTTATTCATGTGCTCTAAATATTCCAAAATATTATAATAATATTGTTTGACATTATAATCAGCAAATAATGATGATTACTAGTACCGAGTTGTGCAGCGGAAAACACCCAGAAATAAATTTCATAAAAAGTTAAGGGTCAAACACTTGCCTTCTCTGACAGTTCTAAAGCTCTTTGTTCATACTCCTCAAATTTAGCTTTTTCTACACAAACCTCTGGAAGGGGTGGGGTTGACAAAACACAAAGATGATTAACTATTGATGAAATATTGGCACAATATTATATACGTATTAATATTCTAAGATAGTGACTTACCTATAAGGTGGCTGAAATCAACGTCAAGACGTTTACGATAGCTGAAGTCTGGATCTGTTCCACTACGATGCAGAACAATTTGAGACACACACTCCTCAATGATCCTAAAGTACTGAAGCCTGGGCGTGACAAGAAGTGATACGTGAGAATTGGAAGAAGATAAAACTATATATATATTTTATTATTATTTTGGCAATATTTATGCACCCCTACTTGTGTTGAGTCATATTTTTAAAGGATTATTATGTTCTTTTTGTGTATGGTGAGTGAATGTCCTGTACACGTACTGTAGTATGTGTGAAAATAATTGTTAATATAGTCATAGTTGTCCAGTATATCAGATTACAGTCATTATTTCTGCTAGTGTTTTGTTATCTCCCAATATTACTACTCGCTACAAAAATCCTGCACCCCTCCAACTCTAAAGCCTGAAACGAACTGTTTTACAAGGTTGAACATACATAGCTTCTTGGCCCAAAACTAAATTTAGGCATCTGAACAGTACTTTAATTTAAGGAAAGTGGAATAGAAAACACACCAATTGCATTTAACATTTTGGTCCCATGTTTGTATTTGGTATGACAGACCTGACAAAGTAGTCATTGCGAATCAGGACCAAGTGCTGCAGTATTGAGATGAAATAGTTTTCTGCACTGCTGTCCTTCACCATATTCAGCAAAATACTGAACACGTCCCCCGCATCAGTAGAGAGAGTCAAGGCAAAGACTTGCAAATCAATGGAAGCAATTCTTTCAATCCGTAAAAAGCCAGATGTACTTTGCTTTGAATGGTTGAATACCTCAATAACCACTACATTCAGAGGGTCACACTTTGTTTCCCAATATCTATTCATATTTTTTTAACCTTCATTGGATGACGTGAGGCATGTTCATACATATTCAGAGCTCCTAAAGGTGCCATCAAGTAAAAGTTAGGATATTTTAAAACCACTTTCAACTGCATATTTTTTTCAGAACGAAATAATTATATATATATAGTATTAAGTAATTCCAAGAATGTCAAAGTATCTCAGAAAAAATCCATGCATAGCAGCACAATTTTAAAATTGATGTAATTTAAGACCTACCAGATGGAATTCAATTCTTAACATTTGCAGAGCCCACAAGAACACACACTAAATGTGGTAAATATTTTTTTTTTTTAAAAGGATATTCCATTTCACTTTTGATGTCCTCCAACCTATGAGAAAACTCAATCATATCCTCTTCTTTGTGCTCCTCAAAAACCCTTAGCTGAATGTCAAGGGCTTCATTCCTCACGGACGACAGTTGCTACCATCAAAGTATAGGACAGTCAATCAAGTGAAAGGGAAATAAAATACTGAACTTGTAAGCATTATAATTTACGTTACAGAGGGAATTAATTTTAACATATCTCATTCATGTGTCTATAATGTTAGGAGGATTGCACTTACTGGTAAGATTACTTTAAGGCCACAACGAATGAATTCATTTCTGATATGCAGCCTTAAGTCCAGTTCATCAGGAGATGTCACAAGTGCATTGATTAACTGCATACATGCAACCTGCAATATAACATTAAGTGGATATATAACTTAAAATGTTTATAATGATATTTCAAATAAATTTGCAAGAACGATATATAACTAACCATATTGGAAAGGAACTAAAATGTGTCCCATTAGTCTAGGAGCCAAATGTTACTAAAGTTTGCAAAAAAATATAATCTTTTGGATTGTGTATATTTTTCACAAAAAGAACATAACATTAAAAGCCTAACATTGTTGCTTGAGTTTGTTATATGCATTGCTCAATTGAGCAATCACCACAAGGACAATAATAAATAAATAAATGATTTGGTACTGTGTATATTTCCTGTAAGTGGAAACCACAACCAGGGATAATGAGGCGAGATGTTCTTAACCAAAACCGGTGGAGTTTCTCAGTGTAGCCGTAACGTGAGTCTTGCTCTCCAATTTGACAGAGGAAAAAAAGTCATAATAGTAAAATTGATCATGTGCATTGTGACTTGGGGTACCACTTAGTTTACTTCCATGGTATAATTTTCCCGTACGTATTTTATTTATTGTCGTGACGCTAGAGTTGGTTTTCGCACAATTGGGGTGTAGCAACGTCACGCATGTATTGGTGCCTTTGCAGGCATAAGGAGCATTGGGGGCACTGCGGTGCCATCATGAGTGAGAATGATAGGTTCGAAAAAGAGACCTTGTAAGAGGAAATATCAAGCCAATTTCACATCTCTGGAAAATGTAGGAAAAATATTGCCTAAACTATACCCAATTGACACATTTGTCCCCATTTTTCTTTTTTTAGTGACCCAAATTTAGAAAAGTGGCACTACTTTTATCCAGGAAGCATTTTCTACGTAAACCAGTGTTGTTGTTTTTTTAATCACTCAATCAATCCAGAAATCCAGCAAACTCAGTGTTGTGTACCTGACAGGACGTCATCATACAACTGCAGTGCAGCTACCTTGATATTTCAAAATTCATATCACCACTGAAAATACACTAAGAATAATATTGACGATATAACAAGGCACAGCCTTACTTGTAACTGCACTGAGCGATCGCGTAGACCTTGAACAATGGGATTAAATCTTTCAGTGGCTCTCCATTCCCCAGCTGCAGTGATGGCTTCCAGGACCTTCTCCAAGCTAAATGAAAACATGTTAAGCATTTGTGAATATTGGGTTGATGACAGTATTTTATATACAAATCATAAATTATTCTCTTCACACTCGTTGGTGTTGTTTGGGCTTCAGAAACATGGTTTCTTATTGAATCCAAACATACAGCTATATCAACATGTTTACTAAACAAAAGGTTCCTAAAATATAATAAAGTGGAAAATAAAACTAAAAGCCTATTTAATTTTGATATCATCTAGCTACGTCCTAAAACTGACTGGCAAACAGTTTTGGTTGTAGTCTCCCTTTTGTCTGAAGTCAGCTGGGATTGGTTGCAGCACCCAAAACCTTGACAAGCATAAGGTGTGTTGGAAATGGATGGATCATTTACCTGCCATGTTTGCTTCTCCTCAGGATATCTGAGGGAAAACTACCAGTCTCCAGAGGTTGAGTACCAGACCTCAAATGTGCACACATTGATCTATGGGCTGTAAATTCTGGTTTGGGACCAAAAATCCTCTTAAATCAAAATCTTAAATTCTGTCTTTAATCAGTGTTACACGTTAGTTAATCCTTTACACAGACAAGATGCACGGTCTTTGCAAATGGCCTTAAATGTCATAACATTTACCCCCCCAAAAAATTTAAGAACTAAAAGCTTAAAACATCATGACTAACAATGAATTTTTTTCTGGAAGTCAATAAACATGTAAAAAGTGGCTTTCCTTCTAGAATGAATAAATGTAAAATAGCATTGTTTAAAATATAGAGAAAAGACATACATGTTGTCTTCACCAACAATGCAAATGGCTGACAGCAGCTTCATCACATCGGTCATCATACCAGGCTGTGTGGGATCTATTGCTCTTGCTAGTAATGCAAGACTTCTCTCCTCCCCAAGTATTCTATCCAAGCCATACTGCAATACACAAGCAGATGTGGAATAGCATTTCATTTGTACAGTAAAATAAATGTTTCACTGTATCGTATTATTCAACAAGTGTTTTAAGAAATAGTAAATTACATAGATAGGAGGTTGTTTGTCGTACATGTGATGGTAAGATAACAAGTTATTCACGATGAATTAGCTGTTGCAGTTGAGGGAGCTTGTGTTATCGCCTCCATGGTTTTAATTTCATTGCGTTTTTCCAAAAATAATTATTTAATGTAATTAGGACGTTTAATACGTCTCACTGTACAATAGGTTAGTGATTGACAATGACGCAGTCTATAGTGTTACCATGAACACCAGGACATGAGCAGTTTTAAACCACTTATTAATTAGTTTGACGCCACTTGTATTTTACACTAATAATATATGGTCAAAGTTTTCAAAGAGTGTCGGAGCAATCATTAATATGTAGGTTGAGATGGCAGCTTCATCAGTTTGCCAAAGCCCAGTTCTAATGGTAGCTTTTTATTTATTTATCTATTTATTTACTGGCAGCAAAGTACACATTATCTTGAAATTGACAAAAACAAAACTTGATAAGGTATCATCAACTACCATGTGATCAGACAACACTGAGAAATTAAAATAAATGGAAAAATATAAACATGTGGGTCAGAAATGGAAATGTAATATTAATGTAGGCATGCTGGTAAAGTATGTGTATAAAGTATGACATTCAATCGAGAATAGTAAAGACACATTCCAATGTTGGAAAAATGTTTTGAACGGCTGTTGGTGTATTTACCTTATTGTTCATGAAGGCCTTTAAACATTGGATAACCTTATGTTGGTTCTTTTTGTCGATCCTCTCCTGCCTATGGACAGGAAATCAGTATTATGTAGCACTTATCAAGTTCTTGGTCAAAAAGAAGCGGAAGTCTATCACAGATGATCCCAGACACATGTACGTAAGACAGATGTACCTTAAATTGATTGTCTGTCAATTTCAGAGTGCTGCACAAAATGTTCTAGCCAAGACTTAAAATCAAAATTATTTTTAAAAAAGGCAAGGTATTTCCACTACGATTGTAACAATCTATGTGGAACTATTGAACTATTTCGGTTTCGCATCTTCCGTTCGGTTCAGTTGCATGCCATTTCTGTTTTGTTTGATGCATTTTTTCATAAAATATATTATTAGTGCAATCTAAGTGCTCTGTGTGCAACACTGTGGGAGTTTCAGCATGGACATTAAGTGTTTGACACCCAGGCCTCTGAATGGGGAGTGTTTGCAGGCGTGACAACTTATGCCTTCATCACATGTGCAAGCGAGAAGCCTGAGCTTGTAGAGTCTACTAAGTAGAGCCTTTTACTTCTCTACTGTTGGGCCAGTCCAGCTCGCGTAGCTGTCGGTGGAGGGATGGGTGGGTGGACAAAGGCAAGGGGATGAATCCGAAGTTGTAAAATTGCAGCATGAATATGTTAACCCACTTAAAACAACACAGCCTGACAATATATGTTGAATACGCACGTAAGAAAATCAACTATATGTCACTACTACCAGATCTGTGCTTTCTGCAAAAAATGTGGATAAATTAATCTCTCAAGCTAAAGTTTAGGCTTGGATATTTACATTTGTCACGTTCAGATTGTTGCTACTGGGTGTTCAAAGTTTACAGTTATGGTCGTTTATTTATAGTTTTATTAAATACCACCCTTTTTGTTGTATTGTTAATATTTTTAACAATTCAGTGGGGCGTCGTCCAACCCAGTCCGCTCACGGTGCACTATTCTCGGATAGGCTCGGGGGGAACCCCCGCCGATTTTTAAAGTGCTCAAACTCGGGAAATATATGGAGCTCGATAATGAAACTCAGCATGTGTCATTAAAATCCGCCCACGAAGCACTGTTCCCGGGGAGAAACCCCTCCGAGGACCGTAGGGATATGATTTACCTACTCGGCGGGCCGGATTAAAAATCCTAACGGGCCGTCTATGGCCCGCGGCCCGAAGTTGCAAACCTTGTACACACACGATCCGGGGGCGGGGCGAGCGCGCAAATCCCGTTTCAGCGAAACCTCCATTCGGCTGAATGATCGTTCGGTGGAACGTCCATTCGGCGACCTGTCCGTCTGTCAAACGTCCGTCGGCGAAACGTCTTTAGGCGATTCATCCGAGTACCCATTTTTTTTTAGCTTTTAATCATGCTACATTTTCATTACCTCGTTTAAATCGGTGTGTTTTTCGGAACGATTCACTTATGTTTGAGAAATCTTTGAATTTCTTCTAGGTGTCGGTGGAGGGCTGCTGTAACGCTTGGCATTACTGATCACTGCCTTTTTTCCAGATCCCCCCCTCTGCTCCCAGCCCCTATGCTCCACTTCCCCGCCCCCTAGTATCCTTCCACCTCGCCTCCTCCGCCCTCTCCCTCCCACACCTTCTAATCACTTGGGAAGGCACCAATTCTCAGGAAGTGTGTCCACTTTTCACACTAACAAAGAACAATGTGCGTCAACAGAAATGGAAGGGCTTAACATTTGCAAACAACCTCTTATCAAAAAAGATTGAAGATTTAAAATACATATTCCTAACCAAATAGCTGTGGACCCCCTACTTAAGAATAAAACCATGTTTGAGAAACTGAACCGGGAGTACATTTTACTCTACTGTTACACCGCAATATGAATTTACACATACTGTATTTGTTTACTCTTATTTTCACTAAATATCAGTACACTCATCTTTTTTAATGGTAAGATGAGCATGTGCTTATTAAATTGTGAGAAACTTACTGTTTCTTGGCCAGCAACCTCTCCAAAATGTCAAGTAGAAGTCCAAGGCCCTCGTGACCAAAGCTCTGGACCCAACTGGGGGAAAGAAAAGTCTACTATCATAACAGAGTTAGGAAAGATAGTTAAATGAGTCGGTATGTCAGAAAACAGCAGAGAAACCCACAATACACCACAATTTACATTCACACCATAATAAATCCAACAATAAAAAGAAATAATAAAATGAAATTGGCCGCCTGGTGTTTTGAAATTGAATGTGATATAAAGACCATAGATTGGATACAAATCCATCAAAAAGTCACAGCAAAGGATTAATAATTAAATTAAATTCGAATTAGTATTTTTTTCCTCAGCTGCCTTGGTCTGACCCATTAAAAAATCCAAACAGAAAACCCAGAATGAGCTGCAGATGTTTGCAGTTTTCTAGCATGATAACTGCGGGCTTTTTTATTCTTTTGTTGCTGTGTTGTATGATCATCAAGTCTGGTTGTGACGTCACAATAAAAATAGCTGTAAAATAGTGGATGTTCACTGATACGGGCTTGTCATTTTCACTTTTGACATGGTCACCATTTCAAGGCGCCTTTTTAATGTTGGCTCAATAAGTATGTAACGGAATAAATAACTGAATAAGTAATAGCTCATGTCTTTAAAAAAACATCTTAAAAAGTTATTTCAACTATGGGAACGTACTTTGATTTCATTTGTTTTAATTTGGAGGAATAACACAATTGTTTAAATTACACACTTCTAACCACAAACTTTTGAAAAGTAAAGATTAGTTGCTAATAATATACCTGACAGGATTGCTGGTTAGTGAGACACGCAGTGAGTCTAGGCAAGCAAATAGGCGTTCTTCCATCACCCCTGACTTAAGTTCTCCCAGGAATTCCTGAGGAGAAATCTGAAAGCTGTTTGTCAAGCTACCCTAGAAGACAAGAAAAAAAATGCCAATGGTTAAAAGAAAAACGGACATACAGCACCATAGCACATATAGCACCATATGTTGAACAATGGAAATAGTATAAGGATAATTTCAAGTGCGATAGACATGGAAAATCATAACTCCCACATTGAACTACCGCAAATGAAACTGCACATTTAATGTACATCAAATACAAACATGCATGCACAAATACTCATGCTTACATATATGTTAAATATTGGTATAGTTTTACCCACATATGAAGTTCCAATACAAATTTGAGCATGTGTGGTTAAGTGTTTTTTTTGTTGTTGTTGTTTTTTGGGTATGAGTCATATTTCAAAGGATGGTGTCAAAAGCGTATTGACTTTGGTTTCACTGGAGGAGAGAAAAGTTGGATGACGCTTTAGTAGGCTAGTTGGCCGCCCAGTGTGCCAGGGAGGTGGAATACTCAGGTTTGACGGCATCCTGTAAGTGCTGGTGTGAGCATCCAGTAAAGTTGGCAGGGGGGCAGCAGATTGATTCAAACAGGGGCCTCCATGGCGCTGACCAGGGCCAGCTGTCTGGCCACAGAGGGTGGAATAGGTGAACCCTTACTAGTGATGCACACATTTTGCTAACAAGTGGCCAATTAGTAGCAGTAGATAGCTGACAGCTGTTTAACTACAGTTTCACAGTTGTAGAGTGTTGCCTGTGTTGCACAGGGGTTTATTCAATAAATAAAAAGATACCAATTGTGAAACATCGGCAGTGCGGCAGCAACTGTCCTGCTGTCTCTCCATTATTAATAACATACCACAGTGACGACTTCGGATTCCTCCCCTTGCCTTTGGCTTTTTAATTCAAATGGACTTTCAGTCAAATGTATTTTGAAATAACAGGGCAGAAGTTGGAATCTATAATGACCATTAGGAGAAATAAACTCTAGCACTGTAATCGGGCTAGTTCTTTTTTATCCAGCTGTTTGCGAGTTTCATCTGACCCCGACTGAGCTGCAGGACAGCATTCCTTAGCATTGCAGGACGTACCATTATTTCACTATAAAAAAAAAAGGTATAACATTTTTTGTGATTTAAAAAAAAAAATTAAATGAATAATGAACGAACAGCTCCCCAACTACATATTTTAAAAGGCGAGACCAAACTGCTATTCATTGTGGGGGTTTATCATCCGTGAATCAGCTTGGCGTGACCCATTATTGTCCGTTACAAGCACGTTTAGATGAAACTACAACGATAAAGTTCCTGGCGCTTTGCTTAGCTCTATTGACTACCAGAGAGACACTATATGCGAAAGCCCACAGATAATCCGGGTGAAATCCCCATGACAGGAAAACCTAATTTGCGCTTTTTAGCCAAAAATGTGGAACTCTCAGGCAGATTGTGATATCTAACGAGCTGCTATGAACACAAAAACAGTGAATGAAAATGGGGAATGAAAGAATGTGAATGCTTTTGAGCATAACGAGAACTTCCAGCATGGAGGTTACAGGCTCCTCACTCTTCTTTCGCAGCAGCCTGAAGCTCACGCTGGAAATCGGAACCATGGGAAATTAAAGATAGCTCTTTTTAAACAGCAAATCATGTTCAGTTATGAATACACTCGTGCATATTTTATGCTCACTACACTGTCATTGAGGCAACTTCCCAGGGAACCCAACCAGTTGGCCCTGTGCTGACATCTGCCATCGCTGGCTGCCAGCGCTAGATGTCCTTGCTCGCTTCACAGTTCATACATTTATAAATAATATAATAAATGCGTTATGTGAAAAGGAAGAAAAAGGCTACAGTTTCTGGGGCTTTGTGCCAGTATCAGCAATGGCAAACAGGTACTAGGTGAAGGAACGGGCTACGTTTTCTATCGCCCGGATACGGGGAACCTCCAGGCCCGGAATTGGGGAATGAGGGGGAGCCCCTAGTGGCCTGCGCCCATGGGGCCCAGCCGGGCACAGGCCGAAGAGATGAGGCGAGTTTCCCTTCCCACCTGTGGGACGGGCATAAAAGTTCACAACTTCACACACGGCTCCGTTGGTCACTGGAGAAAAAACGAATGCATGGGAGGTGTTCGGCGAACCCATGGAGAACAACTTCCAGAAAACTTCAAAGACCATCCGACATTTCAGGAGGACAAAGCAGTGCACCACCAACACCGTATAATGGGGATGGGAAAATGCTGACCTCGACTCGGAATATTGTGAGTAAGCGGGACAAATAATTTAAAGAGCTGCTCAACTCCACCAACACACCTTCCCATAATCCTGGGATTCTGAGGCGGTAGCCTTCTATCCCCACAGTTGAAGGAACTGTTGTGGCTATAAAGCTTTTATGTGGCAAAGCCCCAGGATCTATGTTGTGGGGTTATCTTGGGTGACACACCAATGCAACATCGCATGGACATCGGGGACCATGCCTTTGAATTGGCAGATCGGGGTCATGGACCCTTTTTAAAAATCCTGACCAGAGGGCGTGTTCCAAATATAGGGCAAGACGAACAATCACGCACACATTGTTTCCAACTTAGACGGAATACGACCACGTTCCCCCAGGGGGTCCTCTGGGGAGTGCTTGGGAAATTTAATGCACCGGAATCCCTGATGTGGGCATACACACACACGCACGGACCCAGGCACACACATATACCTCCATCCATCCATTCATGAATATACACACATTTATACTGTCATCGCTCGCCACTTCGCGGCTTCAGATTATCGAAGTATTTTTGCATACACACATATATAATGCAAAATAGCATACCGTTTTTGAAGCAGTACAAACATACTGGATGACCATTTCTCTCTTTGTATTCATGTCTTTGTTCCTCAGGGGGGTCTTTTTTTCTTCATTTAAATTCATATCCTCCTAAAGTAAAAATAAAAATACAAAACAGTTGCCATTTTCTGTCATTTAAAAAAATAATATACCTATGTATAGAAATTAAAGTTCAAAGAAGAATATGTTCAGTCATTTTTAATGCAATTATTCAAGATAAACAAAATAATGTATAATTTTAGTACTCAAAATTCTGCTTTTTTATTCTTGATATTCAAATTTGCAAATTCAGAAGTAAATTTAATTGAGTAATAAACACACAATATAACACCGGAACAAAGCTTAATACAAAAATAATTCTGGTGCCCATAGTTGGCTGGGATAGGCTCCAGCACCCCCCACGATCCTTATGAAAGTATAAAGCAGTAACGAAAATAAATAATTGAAGGAATAATAAAATATTGACAATGCCAGGAATCATTTGCTCAATGATGTAAATCTTAATATTTGTAACTTTATGAATAAAAAAACAAATCACTTGCATACCATCATTTTTTCAAACAATGCCAATATTTCCTTCTCTGAAGTGATTTTTGATGAAAGCTCTTCAAACTGGGAGTTTGATGATGAAAACACAGACCAATCAGTGGTACTGTGTTTAGAAAGTGAAATGGCTGCACGATCCTTCTTACTCCCTGGTATCCGGATACTTGCAAATCTGTCCAGCTGTCAAAAGAGAACGAAAAGGAAAGAGTAAGGTACAAAATAAAAATAAATGGATGAAAAGCAACCAGATGTGTGTTAGTTTCTATACACTATTAATCTTCTGCATTACAAAAGAACTATATTAATTTTACTTTTAGAGCAAAGCAAACATGTTAGAAAGGGTGAAAGGACAGTTGACCAATTACTTGACCATGGAATAGGGTTTGGTTGGTTTGGCAATGAAACATTATCAGAAAATAATGATATAGTTTTAGTAACATAGTAGTGCATGACCTCCAGCAAACAAGATGGAACAATTCCTTGCATAGCTTTTTTTTAATCTTACCACATCATCAGTGAGATTTCTAAATTGTAGATGCTACAAATAGGAGACAGACAAAAACAAAATGAAGTTTCATGACACATTACAGCCCTGCACAATTAACTTCTGAACTGTATCAAACAACGCTTCGTTTCAGTAATGGGTGTTTAAATTCACAATTGACCTGAGCAGATGATGTCACTCCAGAAAGATTAGAGGAAAAAGCCATAATCAATTTTATAGGTGGCCTTTATTCGATGCACCCCAATTCATTTTTGTATTCAGCTCATAATGTGCATATACTTCAACGACTATATACTACTACTCATAATGTGTATATCCTTCCCTTTTTTTAAAGTGTCTATGTCAAATGAGTGACCTTCAAGGAAAAAACGAACTACCAGTGGTTCTTGGTGTTGTACTGGCATCTACTGTAATAAAGTGGAATTGTTTTCAATTTACTGAGTGCAACAGTAATAACGTTATGAGGATTGTTGATGTATTCTTTTTCTTTGTAATGACACACTCAAAAGGACAATATTGGAGGAGGAACAGGTAATTTGGCTGATTATCATTGCACAAGGAGGAATTTATAAGAATAATTGACAGTACAGCTTTATAAACTCTGTTCAAATAATTAAAAAAAAAATACAAGTGATGCAATAATATTCATTTAGAAACTTGAAATCCAATTGCAATAAAAACAAATAATAAAAAACCAGTTTTAGAGCGCCCAAGAACGTGAAATCTCAATTTATCAAGACCTCATAAAATGACAGCAGTGACACAAACAATCAAATCCATAGGATGAATGAAGTTTAATCTAATCTAAAAAAGGAAGAATGCATTGTAATCTAGCCGTAGAAAGCAGATGGATTAGTGGAAGGGATAAACCCTCTGCTAATTTTAAATCTTTTTTTTGTTTTTTTACTTTCTCCGGGCAACGGTACTAAATAAATATGTTAAGGGGATCTTAACACGAAAACATTATATAAAAAGTACTAGTTTTGTGACTTGAAATTAAATATACGCATTTTAACTCGTCCTAGGTTTTAGTGTTTTACATTTCAGTTGTGAGAAGGAAAGTGCACCAAATTATATATGAATATCTGACAGTGTGTTGATTGTTGATTTTTGTTTTTTGCTGGGCTGACCTGGTGTTGTTTTACCACCATTAATATCCAAATGCAGCCTTTATAGTACAGCTAATAATTGAATTGAATGCTTTTATTGTCATGATACAAGAATAATGGAATTTAAAGTCTATTTAAGATCATCCTAAAGTTTTCAAGACCTGTTTTGACATTTTTACCTTTTCCTGTGCTTTAATTCTAATAACAAAAAGCCAAATTAATGGCTTGATGGCAAATGTGAGGGAAGTTGACAGCACCCGTATCCTAAAGTAGCATACACGAGATGACACTGTTAAGAAGAAACTTACAAACTTGGGTTTGCGGTCTGCATCGTCTGAAGATGACGCACCAAGATGGGAGGAGGACGCCTTCTTCTTATGAGATTTACCTTCACGTCCCGACGTGGCTTCGAAACGCTGACCATAGGCATCCATGTCGTCAAACTGATGCACATCTACTCAACCATATGGTCACTTAACGTCGACCTGAGTGTACGATGCCAATATATTACAAGCGTACTCGCTTTATTTGCAGTAAGCAAAGAACACATTATTCTGACACAGATCCAATGAGGAAAAAAACATTATTAATGCCCGATCGCGTCTCTTTGAAAGTAATGTTTCCCGGTTAGCTGTCAACTAGCAAGGTTGCTACAACCTCATTTACAGGTGGCTTTGCACAACGCTAATCCAATTTGTCGACTGGCGTGTCAACACTTCAATTTACCATTAACCAGCGATCTATCGGAATACATCGATTATTGTAGATAACTAAAAACGATACCTTTTGTAGTCACCTTTTGAAAGGTTCCTTCAGCAGCGAAAATGTAGTTTTTGACACACCCGCGCAAAAATATTATAAAATTCGCCCGTTCGAGTCGACCAATCACGTACACTGAGTAGTGGAGGTGGAGTTACCACAGGATCGATCACACCCCTTTTGGGTAAAATACATATTTGATTGGTTGTCAGTGTTGCCAATCAATATCCCTGAGAGAGGATTGCTTCTTTTCTAGACCCGAGTATGCCGTTATGGCGGTGGCATTATTTAGCTTTGCTATGTGAAGTTAATACCTGTACTGTATATCAGTGTTATAACCATTTTAACCATGAGATAGGCGCAAGAATGGTGAAATAAACTTGTTGATTGCTATAAGAACGGATTGCTTTCAGTTATTTCTTCCAAAAGGTTGCAACCAAGTAATACATTCAAGGTAGCAACAATTTTGTCCAGAACTCCAGCATTTGTTTTAGGTTTGAAATGACAAATTGGTTCCAGTTGTTTTGTGAATTATGTTTTTTTTTTTGTGAATTCAGGAAAAAATAATATATAAGCATTGTTACCTGATCTATCAGTTAGTCGATTTTGGGTCTTATTTCTATTTCATTTTTATTTTTTATTTTGTTTATACCTGCCGTGATGATTAATGTGATGTCCATGTGTTTTAATGTTTGTTTGTTTTTAAAATTATTTTCATGTGATGAATTTTGATTTGCCTTGTGTTGAATTGTGGTGTACGTATAGATTTGCCTTGCATACAAATTAAAATATATATGGAAATTGATTGTCATGACAAATTGTTTGGTCAGAAGAACGAAAGGCTCCGTGTCTAAAGAATTTGACTTTTTAGTGATTTATGCAATTTAAACTCAAGATTTCTGTAAAATAAAAATATTACCGGCTGATATCCTACCCCACAGCACCTATCAAACATAAAATTACAACAACAACAACAACAAATCAACAAGTTAGTAGATTGCATATTCTAAAAATCAATTGTTACTTCAAGAGTTGGAACCAATATTTCACTAAAGCTGATAAGTATCATAAATACCTAAAACAGTAATTTAATTAAGTTGTTTTTGATATAAACTGCGAAATCACGTTTACAAACTGTCAGAGGGACTGTTTTGAATTCTTTGGCACGCCGTAGTGTCTCGTAATAATGACGTAGATGACGTTACAGATACTCGACATTAGTGGGTATTACTGGTAAACTATTGATATGCTCCGTGGAGTTTAGTCAATTTGTTTATCGATTTCTTTGGACATATTAGTGTCGTCATAATAACGTCTACTTTTACGAAAATGTCCACTTTGGCAGAGTCCCTGGCCCACGAAGGCTGGTAAGTAGTATGGTAGCGTTGCTTTCCAAATAAATAAGGTGATTGGTTGTTTTGAGCTTCATGCTGGTGTTAAACCACAAACTTCTTCGCAATCTCAAGAATATGCAAAAGTTTAAGTGTCCCAAAAACTAAATGTAGAGGACACAACATTCGAGCTAACTATAAGCATGTAGCATGGTATACTAGTAGAATGATAACAGTTGTTGTATCAAGAGAAACCGGAACATAAGCTAACAGGATCAACAAAGGTAGAAAACGTTTTCCATCAAAATATCCAAAATCTATGTTTGCAGTGGTTTAAAATGAGCTGTTGGAGTAGGTTTGCATCTTTTGTCCAAATCCTGCTGTGATAATAACGTCCCTAGGCGAGCGTTATCCTACAAGGACCATTTCAATAATTAATATACGTGCAAAAATACAATGCAATTATTATTTCATAACTTATTTTAGGGGTTCAAGATACAGTTCTTTTTTTGTTCAGAGTTAAGCGAAAATGCTCTCTTGCAGAGCCTGCACCATACTTTATTTGTTTATTGATAATTGCATAGTTGTTGTTATTGTTAAAGATTGAGCACAACTAATCTATAATCCCTGTTTTCCTCCCTCAGGTACCTCAGTGATGAAGGTATTGCTGAACTGAAAGGCTCCTCTGAGAATATTACACATAAGGATATTATTCGCATTGCACTTGATGTGAGTACTATCTATGAATAGTTTATTGCATAAATAAGGATTTCTTTATTACCGTAATTTTTGGACTGTAAACTGAAACCTTTATTTCTTCCATTTTGAGAGGGTAAGATTTTATTTTTAAATAATGCAATGAGAATATTTTACAAAGCTCTATTTTAAGTGTCCATTTGTCTAAGTTTGCCTTAATGGGGTTTGAATTGATTTGGATTAACATTTTCGGAAAGATCTATCCAACAATGTTTTTAATCGTAGGTTTATTTTGCATTGCTCTGAAGCTCTTTCATACTCTTAGATAGAACTAGTATTGGTACAGTATGTCAATGTTGCCACAGCCCTACTGTCAGATATTTTCCTTATTGCACACATTCAAATATAGGGAAATCAGTGAATAACAAAGGTATTTGCTATTTATCGTAACGAGGTTTATTAGTTTTACTCATGTTTTCATTATTTTATTAAAATAGCATTCCTTTTGCAGACTGATCTCAGACTGATTGGAAGAAAAATTCTGCCATCAGATATCAATAGTGGACGTGTTGAAAAGGTAGGTTTCAGGATAATGATTATGGAAAGATTTCAAGTCTACATTTGAGTTTGACCTAGTTTAGGAATCAGTAAATGTAAATGGGATTTATTATTAATTTATTTAGTTAATTATTAACTACACTTTTTGCCTTAAGGTCAAAGGTGTGCAAAATCCTAGCGGTTTAACTAGGCGGCAATTCCCTAAAGCCCCACTAGATGGCGCTAACACGCTTAGAAACAACAGAGAAGCATGTTTATTGACAGTGTCTGGAAATCTTTATCTTGTTCCTAGCAGTTCAAGCCAGATGTGTGTAACAGCATCCTCACACATACGGAATCATGTTTGTTGTGCATTATTTTATCAAGTTTGTATGAGTGATTCTTGTTAAAGAGTGAATTCAAATTTAGCTTGTGTATAGGATTGGATTGGAACTTTATTTCATCCCTTATTGGGGAAATTTCCTTGGTTGCAGTAGCAAGCGCAGACCAAGCCATGCGACTAGGTCGGTCGAGTCGAAAAGGTCACAAAACAACAAAGCAAAAATCACAAAGTAAAAGGCAAAGTATATATTATACATTGTTAAAGGTTTTAAACTCACCTTTCATTCATTCATTTTCTGTACCGCTTATCCTCACAAGGGTCGCGGGGGCTAAACTCACCACTCTATCCTTATCATTTTTACATAAATGAATTGGCGTAAATTGCTTCTTGGGGTCTGTTTATTTTGTATTCTTTGAGTCAAATTGACTTGAAAAACAGTTGGCTCCAAATGTGACAGTGACATTTTCTACATTTACAGCATTTGACATGCAAAAAACACTACTTTTTTGCGCTTGTTAGTTTACTGTAGTTTTTATTTTTAGTTTTGCCAATGTTTCTCTTTCTATGTGTCCAGCTGGAGGGTCCATGTGTTCTCCAGCTGCAGAAATTGAAGAACATTTCAGCACCAAAAGACATCGAGTCCCAGGGAGGCCTACGAATGCTGCGCCTGCAAATGACAGATGGTCATACCACCTGTGCTGGATTGGAGTTTAAACACCTGGCCAAAATTAGGTATTTGTGCCAATCACTTCTTGCATCTTCATAATTAAAGTTTTGTTGAATTTAGCTCTTTATTATTTTTTTTTATAGCTGATAAGAAACAGACTTTTTTGTCCACAATCTCCACAGAGGTGTTGACACCTGTCTCATCACTACGTTTATTTTAATTTTTTTTTCCTTTATCTGCAATTCCCACATGGTGGCTGCTGAGCTAACAATTCTCAGCCTGAATTATTTCTCTGGCCAAGAAACGGTGGCCTTGGTGACTGCTGCCATGGTGACAAACCAGTCTGTACAGGTGCAGTGGTTAGAGTGTAGGCCTTGACGTACTAATGGGAAGCGCATCAAGAGTGAAAGGAATCCCTCTCCTGTGGGCAGCGAATATAGTTTTGCCACTCACAGCATTTTTTTCCTGGAGTGGCTACATGTGGGTCTAAGATACAATAAAGTATAAATAATCATGCTCCTACATGAGGTGATGTTCATGGTGCCTCTCTTCATTCTGAAGAATACCTCTTTGCTCAGATGGGCATCTTTTGAAAAAAGGACTGAGAAGTGATGTTTAGTATGGTAGATAATGAGACATGCAATGCCAGAATTAAGTGCATTTGTACAAAATATTTTTGCAATTACATCGTCCTGAAGAAAAGTTATTCTGAAAAATTAGGAATGCCCCTCGATTATTCAACAATGGGCATGACATTTCAAAAGATTGACAAAAAATACTTCCCATTTCAAAAGTTGATGCTCATCAGTAATCGGTTGGCCACTTCAAGTCTGTTACAACTTTTAACAACAGTCTGAAATAGCAATGTCTAACAATACAGTGACAAAAAATTGTGCTTTTGTCATTTTAAAACTTAAATTACAAAAAGTCTCAGAATTCCTTGAACAACATTGTTACGCTGTTGCTAATCAATGAGTATCTTTGAGAGTATGCATGCACAAGGCAGTCCAATGGGAAGAAAATAGAGGAACATTCTGACTTACAGGTTAGCAAAGAGCCATATGCACCAATCAAAAGAGCCACATATGGCTTGCGCACCATAGGTTCCCTACTCCTGAGTGTTAGTGTCCATCTTTTCTGATTGAAATGGCACAATGATATGATTACCATTTGTTATTTAGAATACACACAGGTCAAATCTCACCCAAAAAGTATTTTTTTCTCTCACTTCAATCCAAAGGGATGGAGGGTTGTGCTCTTCAATATTTTGATCTTGGGGCAGTACCATTTCTGTCCACCAATCCTATACGTACATATATGGCTCCTTTCGTTTTTTCATAAAATGTCTAAATTTTTTGCTTGTCCTAATTACATTATTGTCTTTCATTTTCAGCATTAATACTCCCCCAGGAACAAAACTTAATCTCCTAGGTACAGTCCTGGTTAGAAATGGGTTGTTGCTGCTTGATGATTCAAAAATTTCTGTTCTTGGTGGAGAGGTTGAACACATGGTGGAGAAATGGGAACTCCAACGGGTAAGGTTGGATTTTTTTTCTAAGTCATGTCATAGCTAATGTGGTAAACACGCTTTAATGATAAAAGTCGCATAACATATTCATTGAACTTATTGGTTATTTAAAAAAAAAACGGGCTAACCATTGGGATATGTGCATGTGTATATATATATATATATATATATATATATATATATATATATATATATATATATAATTATAAGTATCAATCAATCATTATGGCGGATCCTATTGCAGTTTACTCTCATTTGCTATCAAACAGATCAGAAAAACTTAGCCTGTTTTGCCATACTTGGTTATGAATATAAAATGTTTATTTTAATATATATTAAAATATATTTCATTTAAAATTTAAATATATCATTCCTTTATAAGTGTGTTCAAAATAGAAATATTATTTTAATATTACAAAATCAGCTCTACTTTTCTTGGAATTATTACTCCACTTGCAGACTCTGGCAAAACACAACAGAAGCAACATCGGAGCTGAAGGTGGGCCACCTCCTTTTTTGGCATTTGGTCAGGTATGATTCATCATTATGATCATTTTTATTTTCAATATTGCCATTTACCATATTAAAATTAAATGTTGCTTACCTACATTGATTTCAGAATGTAATTAATTAAAGATGGTTCCTTACAATCCAAATGTTGGTGAATCAATTTACATTGTAATATCAATATTTTTCTAACATTAAAAATAATCATGTGTTTGTTGTATGTTGATATTTTTTAAACACATGGAAAAGGCCTCTTGGCACATTTACCACCTGACACTAATGCTTTTTTTACATAACCTTTACGTTTATGTATCTCCACACATTTACACATTTTATTTAGACAACACAATTAGATGAGTTGAAGGTTATTAATAGAAATAAAATACAACGAATGCATTCTGTTATTTGTAGTAATAAAACAAAACACATGAAATCTGGTTGATATTGACATTCTAACGATTCTCAGCCTCTTGACAACAATCACATACCTAGATTTTGTTGCTTTCAGTAATGATTAATGATCAATTTAGGCAAATTTCATTTTACATTTCATCTTTATGCAGAAGAACGCCAAGAAGGATGAAATGGACAGTGAAGTGCTTGACCAGAGGAAAACCCTTCAGAGTGTAGTCAAAATTGCTGATGAGAATGACGACTTTGCAAAGCAACGGACAGCCGCTATTGCTGAGGTGGCTAAGGGCAAGGAGGTAAGTAAATCCTAAATTTAATGCTGAGTTACACAGGCTTTTTTGCAGATTCAAAATATACTACAGTATATTGCAGGAATTGAGATAAATGTGTTTCATAATGCAAATCAATCATACAGTTCATTCCAGAACTGGAGAACATATTATGTAAATCCCACCCATCAAATATTAAAGAATCCACTAGCAAAATCTTTCTCTGTATCTATACATTTTTTTAGGCCTGAGACCAAATATTTAAAAAGAAAAGTTGGCAGAATTGTTTTTGGCAGTTTCACATGACCATCCTGATGTCTTATTGTTAGGGTCCCCGCACATTTGGTGGAGGAGGAAATGCAGGGCATAATTTATCCAACACTAGTTTACGGAGCCGTGACAAGTTTAGGCGAGAAGATAGGATGGAAAAACATGAAAACAGACAAGATGGCAACTATCGAGAGCTGGTAAGCGTCAAATTTGTCAGCTTGTTTTTACATATACAAAACGAGTGTATAGATGTGTGTTTGTTTGTTTGTTTGATTTGTCTCTATGACCACTGAGACACTGTCATGCTTTTTTTAAAAGCTTTAGTTAGCTGAAAAAACATGTTTATAGTCTGTTTAGCCTGTTCTCTATTTTACTACTGTTACTTTAAGGTATGGTTTTTCTTCGTTCATGATAACCCCCCCCCCAGAAAAATTCCTCCCAAAAATGCTACTTATACTGCAATGTGACTTACTACTTATATTCTTTTTCCTCTTCATTGTGTATTATTTGGCGGTTGGGTCCGAAAAATATGATGTATATCCATTTTAGTGTGGATAGATTCAGTAAAAAACAGTTTGTACCTTCAAGACAATATTATTGTCCTTTTTTCCATTGTATACACAGGTGGATGAGCATGCCCTGAGAAATATTTTAGATATGGGCTTTAACAAGGAAGCAGCCCGGCAGGCCTTAATGGATAGTAATAACAATCTAGAGGTGGCACTCAACTGTCTTCTGACAGATTCTTCAAGTAGTAGATCCAACCCTGTGGTCACAGACAAGCCACAGCCCAGAGGTTTGTATTTTACAGAATTATTTTGACATCCTTTAACTGTCATTACGTGGTAAAATGGATATATGGAGATACATTTATGAGTCACCATGACTATTTTACAATGCAGAATGTTTCTATCCATTTATTGAAGTAGTAGCTCAATGTTTTTATTCAACTGTACTTTATTTAGGCGGCCCGCTGGCTGAGTGGTTAGCACGTTGGCCTAACATTTTGTAGCAATGAAATAATGTGATAACAATTGGGCATTTTGGTTGATCGCTTTTTCAGGCAGAGGAAGGGGACGAGGACGTTTCAGAAATGATGGTGAGGAGGAGGCTGGAGGGAGGCCCTCTGGTCCAAGTACACTTTTTGACTTCCTGGAATCCAAAATGGGTGGTTTCACTATAGACGGTGGGTAAACTTCTATGATCATAGTCACACTCTAATCTCTAAATATTTCATTGGAATGGTAAATTGAATTGAGTTTTGTTAATATATAGTCTAACACTCAATAAAATATATACTTTCCCTTTTAGAATTTACCATTCCAATTACTGATGCATTCTTTGGTGTTTAATGCATTATTTTGAATACTCTTGGGCATTGACAATATTTTCTTTTGTTGAATGAAATATTAGCTGTATTTCTTTGTGTTTCAGAGTCAAAGAGCCAGACTGCCCATAGAAATGAAAGTAGAGATAATTGGCATGGCTCAGACCATTACTCCAAAGATGCCGCTCACATCAAGTTTTCACACTATGATCACAGGCAAAAAAAGAATGATAGGCCACCGCGCTTCCACAGGGACACAGACTTTTCCAAAACAGGACAGGACTCTTTCTTGAACTGCATGACCCCCCAAACTTCATCAGTTCAGCAATACAAGTGCAATGATAGGTCATCATTGGGAGAACCAGACAGACAACCCAAAGAGAGGAAAGAGACTAATGATGAACCTTATATTAGCCCTTCCTTCACACCACCGTTTACTCATTCCAACGAAACTCACCATCAAGCAGTTTCGGTTAGGTCATTTCCACAGCGGTCAAGAAATGGTGATAATGGAAATACGGTTGGACCATTTCTCCGAAGAGGGGCAAAGGATATTGCACCTTCCCATAAACAAGTGAATCCCTCAGGAAATTACATGATTCCTAACTCCAACCCGAACAACTTCAGGAGAAAGGGAAAATTTGACCGACCTGATCACTTTGGTCATCAAAGAGAGAGTGTGCCACTCGACTCAAGTGTGGGTTTTGGAAATTCTAGTGAAGTAGAAATGTTACAGAATTCACAATTCTTAAGTGGGCCTCCCTGTGATTTACAAAATGGAGTTGCGATACCTATAAGATCAGGGCCAATCAAGCCAAATAATACAACTCGCCCTCCCCAGAGGGAACAACCTCCTAAAAGGAACAATCACAATAATTCTGGTCCCAAAAGAAAGTCTGGGCAAATCAAGGGTCCTCGAGGGACAGTGAAAAGTACTGATGACATTCAGTCATGGAAACCTGGAGATCAGTGCTTTGCTCTGTACTGGGAAGACAGTAAGGTATGTGTTTTTTTAATTTTTTTTATGTATTGTTGTTTTATTCGTCTCGGCGAACTAGTGGTTAGCACGTCAGCCTCACAGTTCTGGTGTCGAGGGTTCGATCCCAGGTCCTCAATGTGTGTAGTTTGCATGTTCTGCGGGTAACCAGGTTTCCTCCTACATCCCCAAAACATGCAGGATAGGCTGGTTGAACACTCTAAATTGCCCCCAGGTATGAGGGTGAGCTGAGGAGAATGGTTGTCTGTCTCCTTGTGCCCTGCGATTGTCTGGCCACCGATACAGGGTCCCTGTGGTTAGCTGGGTTAGGCTCCAGCACCCCCTACAACCCTTGTGAGGATAAACATTCAGAAAATGAATGAATGTTGTTTTAGTTATTAGATAAGAAATTGATGCAGACAATATACTAGGGGAGAAATGATTCACGAGAATTTATTGAACTCTTTCTGTTATATATTGTGGTTCGATTTACTTAACTTTTGGTTAACTCATTCACTTCCAGCCATTTGTGATGTTTTTGACTGACTTTTAAAGTACCACAGAATATTGTTTTCTATGGCTACATTAACACAAAACTGACAAAAAGCAAGATTAGATTTACATCTTCCATGTCTACCAGTAAGCTTGTTAGCATTAACTGTCACTTTTACTTGTTTTCACATTTGGAAAAAGTTCTACCATGCCAGAATCGATGCCGTGCATCCATCAGGCTCTACAGCTGTGGTCGTGTTTAGTGAGTATGGAAACTGCGAAGAGATCCTCCTCAACAACCTCAAGCCTCTTACTGCTGACATATTGGTAAGGTGAAAAGCATCAACTAGAAATTGTCAGTTAACTTGGAAACTAACTAGCATTGTTTTATTATGTTGTCCTGTCCCCTGTCAAATTTTGGTTAGGCACATTTCAATGTTCTGTTCAGTCTACTAATCTACAATCCTTTTAAATGTACATTGCCAGGAAGAGGATGATGGTTATTATGACAATTCCTTAGAGTTTCGCCGCGGTGGAGATGGACAGCCGAGGCGCACAAGACCAACGCAACAGTATTACCAACCACCCAGGGCACGGGATTGATGTCAACATTTACTCAGACCATTGAATTGATATGGAATTGCGGGGTTTTCCCTTCAATGGTGTTATTTTCTTTCTGTAAATGTGAAATGTTGATAAAAGGTATCACGCTCTGACTGTGTTCTGAATTAAGGAAGGAACTTCTCACCAAGACATCTATCCAGACATGGACATTTTTATAACCTCAAAATGTATTACTATGTGTAATACACATTAAAACACCCCAAACTAATTTCACAGGGTGTAACAAACCCCATTAAGTTTTATCTTTAATAATGGAATGATGTATTACTTATAGAATACATTATGTTCCCATTATTATTGGGAAAAGTTAAAGGGAAGAAAATTAATTTTGTGATAATTAGTTTCAACAGTTTTATTTCTCCACTTGTTAGTATGCTTGTTCATTAAACTTTTAATATCATTGCCAAGTAAACTTGGAATTTTGCATCCTGTTGGGACATGCATTTTTAAAAGGGCTTACAATGCAAAAAGCTGACACTGGGCACTTGATTATGTTTAAGCGCTAATTCTGTAAATGGGAAAGTTTCTTAAAATGTTGTATAGAAATAAAATTTCATGAATCAAAGACATTTCATGTTTTTTTAAAGCTATTAAATGAAACTAAGCTAGAAAAAGAAATCGCACCAGGTCTCAGCTATGTGTACCATTGCTCATAGTTATCAAGCAGCACTATGGTCTTGTTCTTGGGAGAAACTCCCAATGTGTAAAACAATCTGTTCCTGTGTAATTGAGATGGTTGCATGGTAAAGATATCATTTTGCACATTACAAAAGGAATCGTTCCTGGAACATTGCACACATGCCGCTTGCACTGTGTGAGGGACAACTTTTACACATAAAGAAATATTCTGCACCTAGGTTCCAATTACACCCGCAGCTGGGGATGAATGGACAATACAAGAGAGTTCAGTGGAGGTTGCAGTGCTATTCTGTATCAGTCATTCAATGGATTTACTTTTTTTTCCGACTGAAAAGCCAAGTGAACGTACATAATTAATTAGCGGTAATATGGAAACCTATTCACAAGGAACTGAAAGTGAATCTCTTCCAAGCATTTTAAGGTTTGATTATGTCAAACTGTCCAGATACCTGTCAAGTCATGTACAGATTTTCTATCAGAGCAGCAGTATATATTTATTCATTTTTGTTACTGCTTATCCTCACAAGGGTCGTGGTGTTCTATGAGCCTATCCGAGCCACGCACGGGGGACTAACCTTAGCCTGGATTATACGGTACTATATGGATACCACATTGTCACGGTGTGTCAATCTAAGTCTTTCTAAAGAGAGCTAATCAAGTCAACTGTTGAAAAATCTTTAATATTGATATTTAGAGTTTGATTTTGGAGATGAAAGAAGAAAGGAACTCATCAGTAAAATGACAATTGAAATCAATAAGGTAAAAAGGGCAAAGCGACCTATAGTCGTTTGAATGGCAAGAATAGAATCCAGGCCTTTGTCACCTTGAGTCTCGTAGTAATGAGATGTCCCTCTAACACAGTGGTTCCCAAACTGGGGGGCATGCCCCCCTAGGGAGGCGTAAAGAGAATTCAAGGGGGGCGTGAAGTCATCTGCTAAAAAAATGTTTAAATAGATTATAAGAATAATAAAATCAAAGAACAAATATCTGCCATTAAATACATGCAAAATATGATTATAGCAGTCACTCCAACGGTCCAACCCGTTTTCTATTAACAGAGATCTGTTTTCCTGAACAATGCTAAGAAATAAATGCAATAAAATAAAATAAGTTCACATGAGCAAAAGAGGAAGTGGGAGGGGGGGGGGGGGCATGCGGGTCTACTGGAAGCAAGAAGGGGGGTGTCAGGTAAGATAGTTTGGGAACCACTGCTCTAACATAATACCCTGCTCACATGAAGTCATGCAAGCCACTAACATCCACACAAGAAAGTTCCCAACAATGTACAGAGGCTTCCACCCCCAGTCCAGCACCCTGAGGCTATACAAGAAGCATAAAGAGTGGGTCAGAAGTGGCCAAGAACTTCTGAGCACCACAGCCTCATTCAAAAAGGAACAGGAAACAAACACACTTCAAGAATGCATCAAGAAAATGGCTTGGAGTGGCGACCTACTCATGCAACAGAATCCCTATAGAACCAGCTAGGTTGTTACGTAAAAACAAGATTCTGTTTGGCAGGCTAGCACCAAAAAATTAAGAAACTGCTGACATCCAGCAAATATAACATTTGATGAAAAAGGCTGGGGGCAAAAAAATCCCAAGTTACAATGTCGTGCAACAAGGTATACAACGCTTGCAGGCAAGGCATTCATGTTGGAGCATAACCAAGTTGCAGGTATAAGATGCTATATTATATGTAATAATATATAGCTGCAGGAGTAGCAGGGACAGAAAGAAGATGAGAAAATGTGGATGGTGAAGGCAAGATGTAGTGCTAGTAGCTGGGCTTTGAGGACAGTCACCCCCAAACTTGGTCGTTGGCTCCAGCATTAACCAGGTGCAGCATCTAACACCAACATCCGGGCGAGTGCAAACTTGGGAGCAGCTCAAATGCATAAAACCCTCAAGCTCTCAAGCTTCTGGGAGAAGACCTGAACTTGAAACTATACCAGGCGGGTGGGCATGTGAACACTTGAAAAAAATATATATATTATTCATATGTTTACAATCCCATCTATAAACAAATAGAATAATTGCCAAAAAGAGAATTTTTAAATCATCTGTGATGAATATAGCCTTTCATTTGGTGTTTTTGAAGTCACAGCCTAACTTAAACGAAACCAGATTTTCTGCATCTTTAGAAGTCTTACTTCCCTGTTGCAAAGCTGGTAATATTTACAATTCTTTTTATTTGTTAGTGAAACGTATTTAATGTTTGTAGCTCGTGTTGCATCTCCTTTAGTATAATTAACTTGATGCTATTCAATTTCACTCTATTCTATGTATCCATATTTGATCTTGGACTTTTTAGATCATATACATTCAAGTATCAGCTTGTGTTTGCATACAATGATTCTTGGAGTTTGACAACATTGAGAACTTTCTTTTTTTTTATACATCTTCCATACAAACATAATAAATGTGATGTAGTGCAGAGATCATCTAAACTTTTTACCCTAAGTTTACCTGGGATATGAGTGGACATTATGGACGTTTATTAACTGTTAATTTTAACAGGTAGTAAACAACTCATTTGTGACTATAGTATATATTTTACAGTCTTTAAACATGACACATAATTTGGTGAGCAAATCTATGGGTAACTATCAAAGTATTCCTGAAAATGTGCTTAATTTTGCTTTGCTAAATGTGGTGCACAGACTTAGTTCCTCTTGGCAGAGAGAAATGCTTCCTCGATATGCATGAAAGGCTAATATTAACAAGGAGTATTCAGTTGGCACATTTAACTTGGTGTTTTGAGCAGTTCAGCCACACAGTCACACCATAAAAGGCTCATTTCTTATTATCTCGCTACAGAGGGTTCAGATGGAAAAGGGCAACAAAGGCTTATTTGCCTCAATGCCTCTTTCCTGTATGATCCTGTCAGTTTGACTCTTGCTGAAAGCAATAGAGATGTGACATGAAAAAGAACAAAAACTTTGTAAAACAAAGTCTTTTTATCTGGTTACAAACAACTTTAATTGCTAAGAACAAGATTAAATAACACGAGTGCCGTAATTTCCGGGCACTAAAAGTATATTGTCTGATCACGCAAATCCCAAATAATTGTATATCCTCAGATAAATATCTAAAGAATTCCTCTTATGGAGCTGCGCTTTTTAACCATAACCCAGATGTTGAAAAAAAGCACACTGGAATTACACGAAAAACAATTTATCTGTTATTCCTATGGGTAATGGCAATGCACAAACTAGATCCAAAATCTATATCTGTTGAGTTTATGTAAAGATTTTTTAATTTACTTTTGATCCAACCTAGCATTTACTAAGTCTAGTTTTTTTTATTACTCACATTAGGACTATTTGTGTGTCAAATCAACATCAGACCCCTGTGAAATGTACAGGATGAGCAAAAGTGATTACGGAGGATTATACTGAGCTGCTCCTGATGTGCACTGTACTTTGGCGACATAACATGTAGTGGTGGCGCTGCAAATTCATAACTTGTGATGCAGCATGCACGTGAAAACATTCTAAGCACTGGTTTGTTTGCATATTTCTTTTGTTGTCTGAGCCAAACCCAAGCGAGCTAAATAGGTGTGCAATACAATTGAACTTATGACTTGGATGACAGCATATTTAAATACAGTCATTCCATAGATTTAGAAAGAGTCAAGATTAGAAAACCCAGTTTGTTTGTCTTTCCTTGCATGACTGGATGTGAACGCCCAAGGCATCACCTTTACATGTAATTACAGCCAAACCGGATTTTCACCTTTAGTTTTCTAACATCTCTATTTGTTGTTAGGTTTTTTGAAGAGGATTTGAAATATATATCCATATGCAAATGGGTAATAAAATAATGTACTTTAATATTTTCTTTGTCACAAGTGCTTTGTAAAATCTCACAGACACATTAAGAAATGCACATTTGTTGAGGGGGATTTGTATTAAAAACAAAACAGAAAAAAACAGAACAAATCAGTGCTATGTATTGTATCATAAAATGACACCTCTATAAAAAGCATCTTGCCAACCACGGTGCCTGGACAGAAGTGATAAAACAGGTTTAACTGTAAACTTTAACAAAAACCCCAAGTGAGAGTCCTCTTGAATAAGAAATGAAACATGTACAAGCAAATCTAGATGCTCTTCGGTCAATTCTCATTATGAAATGGAAGGCTCCAAGTCCTCATGGACCTACTTAAAAAAAAATCTTTAGAAAATATTCCCTAAGTCTGGGATGAATGAGAAATTATCACATTCAAAGCTTTTAAAGGGCTTTTGTGAGAGGTTTTCCATGACATAAATTATGATATTATGTACAATCTTCTTCATTCTTACTTTGTTCCAGAATTATAAAAGGGTAGTCTTACTCTTTGAATGTTTTCCCATGTCTGTTGCTTCCAATGTATTTAACATAATCAAGAATAGAGTAAGGAAAAAAGGGTGTTTACCTTCATAGTAATGTGTAGTATATATATTCATTGTTCTTGATGTGCAGAGTGTTACATTAATGCTGTTGGTCTACAAGTAAGCTGAAAAATGAATACTGCATTACCTTTTTTTATAAAGAAGAAATGTTTACTCTCTGTTCAAAGTTATAAAAAAGTGCACTATGTACATAATTACATCATTTTTTCCACTCCATTGACCAAAATGTTTGAATTCACCCATTTTGAAAGAAGAATCGTATTGTGTTATCTATGGAGGGACACTCACCCAGGAAATAGACATTCAAAAGTGACCAAATGTAGTTTTTCAACATTATACTGTAATAATTGCACCAGGTAGATGAAATATAATAAATACTTCTCATTTTATTGTAGTGTACTTTGACAACACTGCAACAGTGATAAATATATACGGTATTAATATATATACTCTAATATATCAAATTGACACTTAAAAAATGTTTCGTCAATGAATAAGCTCTCATTTTGTTACCACTGAATGATGGATGACATTGTGCACCTCAAGAAGAGGTACGTGGGTGTAAATAATAAGTATATTTTCATTAATGACTAATGATTAAGAAGGACCACGTATATAAATTGAATAGAGCACAATTGTCAACTTCTCACAGCAGTATTGTTGATGTAAACAGAGGTGTGAATAAGATATCAAATTTTTGAGGAATGCCTTAACTTTCTATTATTTACGTGCATAGAGTCTTTCTTTGATTTCAAAGGTAAGTCAATGTCTGATTTTGTCTTTTGCCTCTGGAATCTTTTTAAGCATATCCAAGCAGTCAATGTAACAAGGGAAAAGAACAGCCCGAGGCATGTCACTGAAAGGATAACGAGTGCTGCTTTACATGGAAACATGTCATACCTTGCAGGTCCTTCCTGCAGTTGGCCAATGTGCCAGGGTCTCTCTTCTATTTCAATATCAGCTTCTCTGTTGAGCAAACTCTGAATATAGCTTTCATTGCTCACTGTTTCATTCACAAATAAATTAACAATGACTGTTGAGTAAAGGGGCTCCGGTTGACCATGATCACTGACCTTTACTAAAAGGCTGTGAAGACCTCGGTTACTGAGTTCTCTCTCTAAAGTAATATTTCCCGTTTCTGGGTCAATGGAGAAAAACTCAGGTTTGCCTCCCTTCCGTTTAATTATACTATAGGCAATCACTGCATTCATTCCTGTATCGTTATCCACAGCATACACTTCTGTTATGGATGTGCCTGGCAAGGTGCTGGGTAGAACCAACATGTAGGACTGATTGGACTGAGGGAAGAGGACAATTGGTGGATTGTCATTGACATCCAGCAGAAGCACAGTCACCATGGTTACAGAGGAGAGTGTAGGTTCCCCACCATCTACAGCCTTAATCCACAACTGATATGTTCCCTGTTGCTCTCGGTCAAGGGACGTCTTGGCCCGAAGTGTTCCTCGTCCTGTGTCAATCATGAAGATGTCACTACCGTTGAGGATTGAAAGGGCCACCCAGCCGTTTTCTCCAGTGTCAGCATCTGTTACGGAGAGCACTCCAATCTCACCATAACCCGGGAAGTTCTCCGGCACAAAAAAGGTGAAATCCTTATTGATGAAGCGTGGGCTATTGTCATTGCGGTCTTGCACAGTCACCACCACAGTAGCAATTGACTCCTTCCTCGGGCTTCCCTGGTCCACTGCTCTCACTATGAAGCGGTATGTTTCCTTCTCTTCACGGTCCATTGATGTTGTCACGCTCAGGATACCTGTCACACGATCTAAAACAAAGATCCCGGGGGCATCGCCCCCGAGGAGAAAGATGACCTCCCCTTGGGCGTCACTGTCTTGGTCTGTGGCATGGAGCTGCGTGAGATAGGTGTTGGGTGGATTGTTCTCATCAATAGATATTTCCACGAAAGACTGCTGAAAGACTGGAGCATTGTCATTTTCATCCACAACCTGCACTTTCAGGAATGTTTTGATGACAAGGCCATGACTGCTTTCAACAACTACAATGATCTCATAGTCCTTTATCATCTCATAATCCAACGGCTCAGTGGTTTCAAGCAGGTATTCATTTTTCACAAGCTCATAGGGTCCAACCCTAAAAGGCCCTGCACTCTCTAAATGACAATCCACCCTAAAATCTAGGTTTTTGACAGTAAAAAAAGCAATAGGAGTAAATGCTGGCTCGGATTCCTTCAATCTGACCACGCCATCTTTTTCCTGTGCGATGTATCTAGGTATGACTGCAGCGGGCCCCATTTGGACTTTTATCAGGTGAATAGCAACCGTGGCAACTGCGGGAATGCAACCAGGTCCATTGGCCAGAACAGTGAGTTTGTAAAGCAATGCAGAATTTGTGTCTATTTTGCCTGCTAGTTTGATCACCCCTGTATTTCTGTCCAAATGGAACAAACTCCTGGTCTCCCTTGACACACGCTCACTGTAAGCATAGCTGATCTGAGCATTAGCACCAAGGTCAGGGTCAAAAGCATGTAGACGTGCCAAATGAGTCCCTTCTGTGGAATTCCCATGCAGTGTTATGTTGAGATATGAATCTGTGAACTGCGGACAATGATCGTTTACATCTAAGATGACAATTCTTAAAGTAGCGGCACCAAGTAGAGGTGGGGTGCCACCATCCTCTGCAATAATGTCTGTGATGTACTCAGCTTGTGTTTCTCGGTCCAAAAATTCTGTCACAATGACAAAGGGTGTTAGCTCCCCTCCTTCATTTTCTTCAACATCCAGTGTGAACACACCAAAGTCATTCACAAGCCAGTAAGTCTGCACTCCGTAAAGACCCAGGTCTGGGTCAACTGCAGGCTGCTCTACTGCGTAGCGAGCATTAATGGGTGTGTTTTCCGGGACCGATAAAAGGATCTCATCCACCGGAAACTTTGGCCTGTTATCGTTGACATCCTCAATGATCACCTTAACTTTGATGAGCTGAAAATATTGCTGAGGTAGCACAAATACATCCAGGGAGAGAAAACATCCATGTCTGTTTGAGTTGTCAGGACAAAGTGTCTCTCTGTCAATCTCTGCAGCAGATGTGAAAAACTCTCCAGTGAGATTATTGAGTGCCAAGTATTTTTCACTGAGACTCTTTTGAGCAACAATGAATAAATAGGGGGGGTCAACTGTAAAATCCAAATTTAAATCCACTCCAATGGTTCCTATGAAGGTCTCCTTGGGTAATCCCTCCTTTATTCTATAGAGGAGTTCTTTTGCTTGGTTAAAGCTTGCAAAACAGGATTGAGGGCCGGTGTAAAGCAAAAGGATGAAAAATCCCTGTAACAATAAATAATCACACTTTACTTTTCAGTAAAGAAAATATAATAGATCATTCTGCATTGTCAATCATGTTTTGTGCAGTGTTTCTATGTCAAAGTAAATATAAAGAAAGATAATTTCTACTTTAAAGTTTCAAATAAAACTTACCCATATTTCCCCTCTTTTGCAAAGTCTGGGGTGTTCTCTGTTGACCATATTCATAGTATATCCAATACCAACTTTGTCTACTTACAGCAGGAGGGGTAGTATTTCAAAAATGCGTGGCATTTTGCGCCAGGCAGATAGACCTCTGCTGAGTGCAAAGCCTACTTGCTGTCTGACTTGAAAACTCATTCATCCTACTGCAGACTCAGGACACTCCCACTATATGCAAATCAGTCCCACATGTAAACCAATGAGCCACAAAGGCCACTTTGACATCTGCAATTCACAGATTACTTTTTCACATCCGCTAGACATGTGTCATCACATGCTCGCCCTTTATGTACTCACATAAATGCGTATGTTGTGCCAGAGCGAGAAATATGAAATATAAAGAGTTAGTTTGGTATGGTATGAAATTCTAAATAAAATTTAAAAAATCACTCACAAGATTGCTTTCCTATAGAATGATGTGAAAACAAAATACAATAATACAATACGGATGATGACAGTTTTCTGACAGAAGTCTTAAAATAAATTAAAAGGAAAAAATGATCAGAAGGCAGATCTTGGCATCATAAGTAGTGATACGGTCTGATTCTGGATTGAGCCTTTAAATAATTCAGACCCCTAATCCCCATGTGTTCTAAATGCCAGACCAGCTGTTTGCTGGGATTGGAAACATACTGCTGAGAGAAAATGAGTGATGGAAGTCCGGTGGACATTTACGTACAAATTCAGAAATGCTTGCACACACACACAGACGCCCACATTCCTAATAAAAACAATCAATTAATACTTTTTTAACACCATAGAGTAACTCTATTTCCAATCCACTGCACTTACCTACTTAAAGTAAACACTATGTGACAGCACTGTATGTTTGTCAGTATATGTCTATCCTGTATGGCCCTGATTAAACAGTTTTTGTTTTAAAGTTCGCAATTTAATAAGGTATTTTAGGCAACAGGATACTGTAAAGTACCTATGCTTTGAAAGTAGTCATAAAAAATCATCCAAAAAGTAAAAACTAACAATATAATCATTCATTCATTTTTTTAACCGCATGGGGTGCTGGATCCTAGCTCAGATAACTATGGGCATCAGGCAAGGAACACCCTGAATCGGTGACCAGTCAATTGCAGGGCACAAGGAGACGGACAACCATTCACACTCAGACCTAGGGGGAATTTAGAGTGTTCAACCAGCCTACCTTTCATATTTTTGAGACGTGGGAGGAAACAGCAGTACCTGGAGAAAATCCACACAGGCCTGGGGAGAACTTGCAAACTCCACACAGTGAGGACCAACCTAGGATCAAACCCTCGACCCCAGAACTGCGAGGCCTATGCGCTAACCACTCAACAACCTGGCCGCCCTAAGACAATACAATGCACTACCTAACAATATACAATACAGTACAATACTATTTTGCATTTGACTATTATATATTTATGTATTTGTTAATTATTAAAAATTGGTGACTACTGAATTAAAAGTTTCCATCTGCCCTAAGGGCTTTTTTTGCGTCAATTCATTCTGTGTGAGGCTGGGTAATCTCTTCTCAGATTTCCGAACAGATGTCTTATCAACAAGGATCCCCTCTTTTAATCAAAGTGCTGCTAAGCTATCTTGATAGATTAGTGGCTGGTAAGATGGATGTAACCACACATATTAGCTCTACTATGGCTCAACAGCAGCATCAAGACTTGTGGGTATGCTGAAAAAAATGGAAGAAGGAAGTTTGTTCAATTTAGTATCCATTAGTATAAGCCACATGATGGATTTAAAATGTCCTAAAAAATGATTTTTCTGATTGATGATTGGTTTATTGTCTTTGCTCTTGTGCTGCCATCTGCTGGATAGAAATTTACAAAATGGCAGTGTTCTCAATTTTTCTGAATTCTGTCCCTCTAGCTCTCTGTGAGAGAGTGGTGTTATTTTATTTTTAAAGATAATAGTACATATTACGTTTTTTATGAAGGATAAGTTAAATATACAAACATTATATATTTTCAATAGTATCAAATATTCATTGGATGGAAATATTATTTTTTATACAATATAAAGGGTCAAGGATTCACAAACACTCACCTAATCATTATAGTTGAGGCATGAACTGGGAAAAAAATAGTGATACCTGCCTCATAGTCTCATCTCAATTTTCCCTTCTAAAATATCAATAAACCTACTTGGAAAATGTTGTCAACTGTAATATTGGAATAAAAAACTATAGTTATAGTTTAAAAAAAACGTACCACTAAATTTGAATGAATGATTTATCACAAAGCTAAAATTATTCTTCTAAAAAACAGCTGTGGGAACTGCTCATTCAAATGCTTCTCATCATATGTTTGCTTCTATGCGGCTCATTTAAAAAAAGAAAAATGAACATATTTCCCAGTAATATGGTGCAAAAAGTATAGAACAAGGTCATTTTGGCACTACCAGTCCTGTACGGCTGAATAAGTGCTCTAAAACGCTTTAAATAGAACAGAGCATGAACAGATAAAAATCAATTTCGGTTACACTGTATTTGATTGACGGACAGTACAGCAAGCAGGAAGACATGATACATTAAGAGTGATTTGTGTGACTATGTGACTTTTGAAGGTGCATGCTGGGTATGTCCATCCCTGGGAACAGTGGCCTGAGTGCAATGCATCTTTCACAAAGCAGTCGCCAAGATTACCTGCCACGCCGGCCAATAATGAAGTTTCTATTGACTGAAACCACCATGGGAACTTGTTTCTGTGTGATGACTGATTGAATGTTTCAAATTAAAGTTTTAAACAGCATGTGTTCAATCTTTGGTTGGAATGACCAAACAGTTTGTTAATTACCAGTGGAAAACATTTAAAGTTCCATTTAGATTAATTGAGGTCCAAATCAAATCTGATTGCAACTGGGCAAAAAAAGGGAAATAATGTACCCAAGATATTGAGGTGTTGTATTATGTTTTTGTATATTTTATTTAGTAATAAACGAGTGTTTTAGTTAATGTACATCATCAAAACAATCTTCGAATTCTCCTCTTATATTCAATATTCAAGATAGTCCTACTGATTTTGAAAGTATTAGATTTAGTCCTCCTGAGGATGAATGGCGAAAGATGGGAACATATAATGTGAATATGCTTACTAATTGCAATTTACAACTCATAAGAGTAGTGTTTTTTTTTCTTCACAAATGTAATAATGTAAAAATAAAAAGTATGGAGTGATTGAACTACTCTTAAAAGTACATTCATGTTACATACATGGAATGTATGAAATGTATCACGTTCCTACCCAACTCTGAATATTCACCAAGATTATGATGAACTACTCCATCACACAGAATCTTTAATGAAATGGCATCTGTTTCTTTTTACACCTTAATTGTGTTTGTTTGTTCATGTGTTTGTTAGTTTTCTCAGAAGAAATGCAGAGGTGAAGAAGGCAACCACACATTTATAAGCACGCACAGGAGCCTACCTCGTTTGCAATCGGCGTCCTGGTTCATAGAGCATGATGTATCACAAACAAAAGGATGTTGCCTTTTTTTCTGACCTATTTTAGTCACATCGATGGGCAAGATTGTTATCTCAGTATGAAGCAGTGCAGTTTTACATCACTGCCTATAGCAGCCACAAAAATATTAAACTTGGGGTCGATCATAACTGCCACTACATCAGTAATACAAAAGAGATTTCCAGATAGTCATAGTTATGACCAATTGCAGACCCCAGCATTTAACAAGCACCACAAAACTGCACAGCTTCGATAATTGGACAGGATAAACTTTCCTCAGCTGTTTTTAATGCAACTGCTGTTCAGTAACAAATCATTAAAATCCTGTTTTTATGTTGTTTTTATTCAGATTGCCGAAGAGCTTCGATGTGACAGCATAGTGTCGATGCAATGATACAATGGGCTCGCTCAAGGTCATATTTGACAAGACAACATTAGAGGGCATATCAGATTGTGGGGAGGGGGGCAGGTGAACAACAGAGGAAAAAAATATGCATGTCCTCTTTTGGATATCCTCCTGTAACCAGATACCTTTAACATACAATTGTCAAATTGTTTTGATTAAGATAAGACACTTTAATAATCAACCCAGACTTAATGTGCAATAATATACCGCCTTAGTGCATGGTATACTTGTTCTTTGTGTACGCATGAGGTTGTTGTGGATGAGAGCAGCCTACATAAAACCAATATACCTCTTTGTCACCAGCCTCTCCAGGTGATGTATGTCCTTTTGCCCTCTGGAGAGTTATGAGGGGAGCGAAAAATAAAGGAAGAATATGGATTTCTGGACGTCCTTTCGATGGCATCTTTGTTGCTTCGTTTTGGCAATAGAATCCAAGGTAATTGCCAAGGAGGAATTTGAACCTGTAGTATGTGTGCATGTTTTCTATACATTCTTTTGCTGTTTACAGTATTAAGGTTTCAATCCCAGGTCTGGACCTTCCTGTGTGGAGTTTGCATGTTCTCCCTGGGCTTGCAGAGTTTTCTCTGGGTACTACAAATTCCTCCAACATCCCAAAAAACATACATGGTAGGCTAGTTAAACACTCAAAATTGCCCATCGGTATGAGTGTGAGCGTGGCTATCCTTTTATTCTTGTGCCATGCGATTAGCTGGCCACCGTTTCAGGGTGGCCAATGGATTGACCCCTCAATCTCAGAACTGTGAGGCCAACGCGCTAACCACTCATCCTCTGGGCCGCCTTTCAAATGAACTATTAATATAATAAACATTCTGTATTCGACTGTTAATTGTACCCAATTTTGTGGCTGGGAGGAGCTTGCAAGCAACAAATATTAAAGATTTAGCTCATGGAAAAAGATAAAAGTTTGATGATGAATTTGTGCATGATGAATATAAACCAGATGAAACAGAGGAAAGTTTGAAAAAGAATAAGGCATTTGAGAGGCGGTGAATGGTCTCTCCCAGGGGTCAAGCTGTCAAAGTGCCATGTTTGTTTTTTTTCTCTTTTCTTCATCTCGATGTCCCGCTGTGACTTTACATTAAACCAAGGGTAAAGGAGAGAACGCTCTGGATTTTTTTTCAATATCGCATCTGACACCTCTTTGTGACACACTTTGTGAGCACCTTTGTAGAGATGGTGCATCTCCTAAGATCTGTTTCCCACACATATTTTAGTCTGGTAAAGCAAACTTCGGTTACCGAAAGTGCAGCAAATGCGGCAAAAAAATATTCTAGGACAAGTGATGCATGGAATAGCAGTGGGTTCAATTATTACTTGTGCTGAATTTCATCATGGGCAACTCATGTCGGGGTTCAGAGCCATGGGCACCGGCAAAGAAGCAGAATGCTTCTCTTGGTAGGTGAGCGGAGTATTGCTCCAAAGTACTGCTGAAGGCACAGAGCCAATTACTGCAAGTATAGATAAAGTGAGTAATATTTTTATATACTAAATGTGATTTTTATATAAATGTGATCTAAGGTTGTATAGCCATCCAGTATTTTTATTTTTATTTTTCTCCAGCATTAATCTTATCACAGAGGAAGAACTGAACAGTATACTATCGGTAGAATATTATTGTAATTGTGGTACTGAAAATAAATCAATGTATATTTTATTATAGTGTCCACCTATCCCGAACATCTGCATGAAGAAAAATTCACATAGCAACTCCCACACTGCCCAATATTTATAAAACCATTGTTTGTGGGGGAGCAAAATAAAAGGACCTCCAAATGATGAATGCCCCTGTCTCAACTATCCTCCCTCTGTTAGATTGTCAGCATCGTTTACCCCCACCATATTTCCTCACTTTAATAATTTAGTTGCAAGGTGAGAGGATGCTGCACAGCTCCTAAAAGTCCTCTGGCTCCAGATGTCTCGACCAGATGTCCCATTATTTCTGCAGTGGTCATATCACTAACCCCACCCCCGGCCCCCCATTCCCCCCTTCCAACCCCCTTCTTTATTGGTTTCAAACACTCTTCACCTTTATTAACATCGAAGCTGATACACATTGACAGAAACACACACAGGCCGGCTGTGCATCATCAAAAACACACACATGCGCATGGAACACACTTATTTTATAGAAATTCTAATTAAATGCAAATATATTTTAACTTCTTTATTCATAAATGTAAATACATTCTAAAAAAATCACGTTTCTGGGCATGGTTAAACATAATTTGCGTAATATGTATAGTATATAGTAGTATATAGGTTTTAATTAAATCCAGGATTTAATTGTATTGTCTCTGGTGTTACTACCAATAGATGGCAGTAAAGCACTATCTCAAATAGTGTCATTCACCTCTAGGTGTTTGCTGTTGTCACTGTTGGTGCCACCTATCTTATTTCGTCTCAGATCTGTCTCTCCCATTGTAGCATTTGAAGATAAAACCTGCCTGTGCACGCTGGTATCATTTAGGAATCTGTTCCTGCTGACAGCACATGGATAGTTAGAGTAGTGATAGAGGAGGGTTGATGTGTGAGAAGAACAGGTGAGAAGAAGGGAAGAGAGAGGACAAGGAACTGAAAGAACGTAAAGTGGGATGGAAAAAAAGACGCAAGTGACGCAGTGGAGTTATTGGCGTGTGACGTGGTGTTAATCTCCACTGCAGCCCTTCTGAAAATGTCCCCTTGCTTTTGGTCCTAGGCTCCCTTCTTCTCCATACTCATTCAAGCACCTCGTGTCCTCTTTCACCTTCTCAAGTTTCATTTTTCTTCAATGCCTTTGCATACGCGACCTCTGGGCTAAGTCTTTGCCTGACACTGCTGTGGAATGAACATCAGGGATGAGCCCCTAAAAAGGTCAGAGGAGCAAAGGACTCCCGCAAGGACTTCTGTTCATCTATGACCTCAGGCTGGTTGTGCTGAGTGGACAGTGAATATTAGTCTCAGATGTTAGTCCCTGAAAATGATCCTCTAAACAAATACACTTGGTGCAATGGTGGAATGTCCCAATACATTTGCCCATATATTGTTAAATTGTAAACAGGCAATGTGATTCTGTCTAAAGCATGCTTACCAGCAGCCCCAAATGATAGCGACACAACGGTCATTGTACTTGATGGCATATATTAACAGTACCGGGCACCTCATTCTCTTCTATTTATATGACACACCATAAAGCTTGTGTTTGGATAAATGATCACATAGTTTAAAATCACAAGATAAATATACTATAAACAATGGCTGTAATGTAGTAGTACAAGGTTTTACTAAACATTAAACTGTTTTATGATGGTAACAACACATAACCTTGACCGGTAAAATAATATTACCTGGCTTACATTATTCTGTGCGCTGAACCACCACCTGAATCACAGCACACTTTAGAACTCTGATTGATATCAATATTCTAATTTTTATAGTTAACAACATAATGAGTCAAGTACAGAAAAGCTTTAGTGTCAGGAATCACCTATTTGTCCTTCAATGGTGCGCCTATGCTGGGCGTGGATAAGCAGTACAGATAATGGCTTGTTTTGTAGATGTTAGACCTAATCTCATGAGGAATCACTTTATTAGAAGAAATCCCCAGAAATTCCAAATGTTTATTCCACCCAAAAATTAAAATGTTAGGTAAACAACTATCTGTTGTTGTTAATTTATCTGGGGGTTCTACCTTTACCTCAGCCTTTTTGCCCAGACTACAGAGAAATAGTCAATCTCCATTGTGTCACAAACACACATCCATTCCACTAAATTAATGTTGACCCAAAATGAAAAAGGCACTGAATAATAGTAATATTATTTTTTTATTGTTTCCTTGTGATTAGCAAGGAAAAGAACCACTCACGAAAGGTGAAAAAACGCAAAAGACAGACATAAACATATGTATTTAGTACTATTTACCTAGATTGTATGCTTTACATTTACTATACAGTACAGGGCCACCTGAGGACTCAATTCCCGCTAGTGGCAGTATGATTGTGAGTGTGAATGGTCATCTGTCTCTCTGTGTGCCCTATGGCTGACTGGCTACCAGTCTAGGGTATAGTCTGTCTTTCACTTCAAGTCAGCTGGCTTAGGTTTCACCGTTTCAGCAACCCCTGCAACAAGGATGCGCAGTAAATAAAATGAATGAATGAATTTACGATACAGTTTTTAAATCTATTTACAGGAGCTTATATTACATTCACTCTCGCTGGGAGACTATTCAGGTTGCGGCACTGATGGTTTATTCTTGTGAGAAAAACATGGTGATGGGTTGTTGCTGTTTTTTTCCTCTACCAAAATCCCCTGGTTAAACTCCATCAACAAGATTGTTAAATTCGACAGCTCAATTCATTTTTGCCAGAGTGGCGTGCCGCAAAAGCATAAGTTTGACGTCTTGTCAAAATGTTTTCCTTTCGCTGATGGTCATCATCTTCCGACTCCTGTCAGTAGACTGGGCTCACTAGAGGACTCTTTTGCAGAGGCATTGGCCTCCAGCGGGATTGTTCAAACTTACCGACTACAAGAAACAAGTAAACACCCACACAAAACTGTGAGAGAGCCAAAAGCAAAGGAGAGACTGCAGACTAATGGGATACAACAAGGAAAGCGGTTGGGCGAGGCTACGATATGCACAGCCAATCAAGTCATGGGACCATTAGTGGTCACTTATTAGTGGTCTGGTTGGTCCATTAATCTGCTTACATCTTGCTTGTGAAAATGCTCAAATTGGTTGGGAGGTAAAATGTAGCGAAGTTGCATTGAAATTCAGCATTGAGTTCTCACTGTTACGTATTTATCATGTTCATGTTTTGGGACGTGAGAGGAAACCCGAGTTCCTGGAGAAAATCCATTCAGGCACAGGGATAACATGCAAACCACACAGGAAGACCCATCAGGCATCAAACCCTCAATCGCATAACTGTGAGGTTGATGTGCTAACCACTCGCTCACTGTGCAGGAAAAAAATAACAATGGTCAAAAAACTTCAGTGCTGTTGTTTCAGTACATGTACTAAAGTGCCCCAAAACCTGGGAGGGTGCTTTACTTCACTTTTCTGAATTTGATAGATTGGACTTTGCTCAGGGTTTACCCTGAACCATAGTCCTTTTCTTTGTATAATGAACCACCCAAGGACGAGTGTGTATGTATTGTCTTTTTCTGTCCAAGATATTTGTATTTTCAAAGCCCTGACTAGTGGTGAAGAAATGGTTCAAATCCTCTCTCTCATTTTGTGTTCTTTTTCGCATCACTTAATTTCTCAATTTCAGCGCCAGCTTTTGTCCCTCTCTGGGATACACCTTGCCAAAGGGATTGCTGCCAGTGTGACGTTCAGTCAAAGCTTTGCGTGGTTTTAACAGCTGAGACAAATAAATGAGCCAATGCAAACTAAAGCCCGTAACATACCTTATGATAAACCTGAATAAGACTTAAATGGATCATTAAAAAAATTATAACACTTGTTGTTACATTGTGAAATTTGATTTATGTTCCCCTACACTGTCACCTCAAAGCGTGAATAGTCGAAAATACAGTGACTGAGTTGTTGGGGACTAGTGAAAGTGTTAAACTCTGCACACTACATGAAAGTTCGGGATTGCCTGAATTTTTGTAACATGTAAAGACGCTTCATTCAAACATAGAGTGAATATTCAACACTCACAATGGAGAAAAAGCCAAGGTTCTAAACCAGAGCCTCTGAATTTTGAGGCAGACCTGCCAATCAATGCACTAAAATGTTTGTATATTTCATCATTTTAAGCAATGGGGAGAACGTATATATAATGTATAGAAATAATGCAAGCGAAAGGCCAACATTTTAAATTGTTGTAATCCCTTTCTACACACGCCAACACACTTTGTAGACATGCATAATTGGATCCTACATACTGCTCACAAAGGGAGACCCATCTGGAGGGTATGTTTATGTGTTCATGTTTGTGATTTTGTATGTGAATTAGGAAGTACATTTGTCTCACAGGCCACCCTCAGGCCCTGAGCCGCATTTGTGCCCATCCATCAGCCAGATGAGTTGTGTCCTTTTCACAGTGCTGACAGCATCTGGGGAAGAAAAACAAAATAAATCAAACATCATATTTGTATCTTAAGACCAATATCAATAATTACTCTTTTGAGCCCGTTTGCCTTTGAATGCAAAGGACTTGAGATTCAATTAGTGAATGAGGACAACTGAATTTTTTAACAAGAATTGTCATTTATTTTGTATTTGTATTTGTCATTGTCAAATACTAACAATTGCTATTTTCACTAGGACTCCCGAATTTTTCTTAAGGCAAAATAACTTACTCTACATTGAACAAATTTCACACAAAGAAAGTCAAGTTTATTCATATGGCACTCTCACAATTGCCACAACTCTGCCAAAACGCTTAACAGGGCACATGACATGACAAACTAAAACAATACTAGTACAATCAACACAATATTTCATGTCCGTTCCTACATCCTCTTTGATACTGCAAGCAGTTACAATTGACTTCAAAGACATTATTATCACAACATGCATCGCGTTACAAACACGCAACTGGGGCATGTGCACATATATACAGAAATATTGGTTCAACTTTTCATTACCATGTTAAATTGCTTCACTTCACTCCTCACACACTGAATCCTTTCCACATCTCGAATCCGCACTCTATGTATGCATTTGTTCCATTGCGAACATTCAAGCACAGATCTTAATAGATGCTTTACCCTATTTGTGTGTCTGGGCAGTCAAGCGAGTAAATTTTTTGAATTGTGATTAATTACGTTATCTATTAACTCGCCACTGTTTTTTTTTTAAATGCAAAAATGATTATTTATTTTAGGTTTCAATACAACTACTAATGCAGTGGTGAACCAAGGTTACAAAATTCAAATTTCAGTCTCATGAGAAACAGAGCTGGCAACTTTACAATCGTAAAGATGAATTACCATCAATTTTTCATTTAAAACTTGTAAAAATGCTGTTGAAAGTGTGGTTAGGACACCAGCCTCTCAGTTCTGTTATTAAGGGTTCAAGCCCGGAGCACAACCTTCCTATGTGGCATTTGCATGTTCTCCTTGTGTCTGCATGGGTTTTCTCAGTATTCTCCGACCCACATTTAAAAAAACATGCAAGGTAGGCTTGTTGAACATTCTGAATTGTCTTTTGGTGTGAGTGTGTGGGTGAATGATTGTCTGTCTCCTTGTGGCCTGCAATTGGCTGGCAACCAATTCAGGGTATAACCCGCATACAACTCATAGGTAACTGAGCACCTCCACAACCCTCGTGAGGATAAGTGGCATAAAAGATGAATGAATGAATTTGTAAAAATGACTCTCCAACTCCCTGAGGATGGCAGTGATTGAACACCACACTTTGCTTTTCTTCTGAAAAATTAAAAACAAGAGAAAATAATGTTACATATTTTTTTTCAAATAAAATGGATAATTTCAAATGAAGTGTATTCCTTTTTTTCTGTTTTGTTCTATTGTTGTTTCTTGTAATTGTTGGAATACTTGTTTAAATAAACCCAATTGATGAAATAAGTGATTCTCAGCTTTTTCTTGTCAGGGGTTGCCAGGGCTAGTCACTTGCATAATTTGTTCAACACAGTTTTTACACTGGATGCTCGTGCTGACGCACTGTGCTGTTTTATGTTGCATAATTGTTGTTTGGTAGTTGTTGTTTTGTCTATTTGCCCAGGGACAACAGATGGAAAGAAGCTATTACCTGACTTGGGTCCAATTTCTTTTAATTGTGCAGTGTGTGTAAAATTTCTAAACTTATCTTCACTGTCACTTTGGGAATACAATTTCATGATCACTTCAACAGTTTCAGTAAAAGCATGAATTGGTTTGAAAAACCTTGCTTGATTTCATTTTTTCTCTTAAAAAACATTTCCCACCTGCCATGCCAGACCACACATTTCCACCTCCGTCGTGAACACCATACAAATACTCTCTCCGCTGCAGGCAACAGTTGCAGATGCACCTTTATTTCCATCCTGCTTCCCATTTGCTATCAAGTGCCTTTCCTTCCCATGCCGACATGTTTTTCCATCTTCCTAGGGGGTTGCGCACTTCTCTTGAGCCTCTCTCCGTCTATCTCCCCGTTTCATCTCATCAGATTCTTATTTTAAAAAGGCACTACACCCATAATAGTGTTGAGAGAGGTGGACGCACAAAATAGGGATATTGGTGTGCTAAATGCCAATGCAGTCTACTGTGTAAATGCTGCAACCACAAATTGAAAGACAAATAACACAATGGTAAAGTCAAATTGTCAGATACATTCATTGACAACTATTAGCATTTTGAATAGACTCACGCATCCTCGATTGGCAAGGATGAATTGTTGCCTCATTTGTTCATACATGAGTGGTATGATTTGATTGTATTCTGAGGGCTATTTGTTTTGTGTGCGGCACTAATGTATTTTGGTATTGCAAATACCATCAAGCTATTTTTGTCTCTTGACTACATTAAATCAGAGGTTTTCAGCCACCAGTGTTGGTACACAAGTAAAAGAAATAATTATTTTAATTTTACACATCAATGCTAAAGTATGGACATTAGGTTCTAATGGCACACTGACCCTCAGGGTTGCCAGATCAGAAAGACAGTTGCAGCTCAATCACAAAAAAAAATACATAAATAAATAAATACAACCCCCATCACCTCACGTTTGGTGGGAGCTCACCCAATCTGTCAACGTTGCTGCACCTACGCACTCACTGCGCATGAGCTCTACATACAACAAATAAACACGTTTCAGAAACACTTTTTCTGTTCGAAGCAGTGCCAACGGCACTTGGTGTGCAATAAACAGTGCCCTTGGCTCTCAGTAGTTATTGGCGCAATGTGCAGATGGCGCAATGCCAGGGTTCCCTTGTGCACACCTGGCATAAAGATTTTTTCAGACAAGTAATGCATGATTGCAGCACAGAAAACCCATTCCTTGCAAATGTCGGTCAGGCTGTTTAAAAAAATCACTTTTTTTAGGTTTCCGAGGGAAAAGGGTCGCTTGAAAAATGTCTCTGACCCTGACAGTCTTGCTATATCCGTTTAAATCTCGTCCTTCTCATTGACAGTGGCTTTTGTGCTTGTGGCGTTGTGATTCACTTTTACTGTATATTATATATATGCACAGTGCAATGAACTAATACCTACGAGAATGTTGAAGTTGAATAGACGACAGTTAGTCTCTTGTCTGAGTACTCATCTCCTAGCCACAGTTAATCGTTTTAATAGGTTCCAAGCTTAATCATAACATTTGGGTTCCGTTTAATGAATGTTTTACAGTATTTATCCTCTAAAGTAGACACATTCCCCAACTTGGAATGTTTTCCATTTTTTGGGGGATAAAAAAGAGCTTTTGAGATACAGTTGAGAGAAACGTCCTCCTGCTAATTATCATCATTTGGTTGAGGTCCCCCTCACTTCTTATCCATTCTGTTGTTGTCAACCGAAAGTGGTGAAAGGAAAAGATGAAGGTATGTGGGAAATAATGTAGGTGTATTTTAATCTTGATATACTTCGCCATTGCTCATTCAAACCACATTTCTCTTCTTTGCAGTATACGCTATTTCTTTGAGGTGAAGGCAGACAAGTGAGTCTTGACCTGAGGAGTCAGCCTGTCTGTGTTGCCTCTTTGTTGCACTGTCTTCCTGTGTGTGGCACATTTATCCTCTCTTTCTACCCAATATTTTCTTAGTTCATCCACACATCCGTTGCTCTGTTGTGTTTACTGTTGCTGCCTAGTGCCTTCCACTTCCCTTCCCTTAACACCCTCCAGCCAATTTCCCCACAGTCTTTGTTCTAACATCGAATTTTCTTTCTATATCATTGCTAATCTACCTTTCATTCAAGGTTCCTACAAGGTCTGATGAGCTCCCTCTGTTTTTATGCCCTGTGTTTGCAATTTCTATCCCCCGCCATCATGAAACACATTGCTTTGTGTAAGGCTCCACTGGCCCCACCCAAAATTACTATGTCGAGTCTCACAGAGACCAGGCCGCTGAAGATTACACTTCACTGGGCAACCTTTCTCTCTGGGAGTATTTTCCCAGCAGATGTTGCTAATGCAACCTATTATCACCCTATCACCCTTTTATGTCTTCTTTCCACTTCATTTTCTTCAGTTATTCAAAGTTACATGCTGTTTTGCGAGTTAAGATACGTTCCATAGTAATGACAAAAGGACATGGACATGTGTTTCCCTCTATCTATTCGTCCATGTATAATCCTTGGATTAAAACATATTACTTTTATTATTGTACTATTTATTGCACCTTGTGTGTGCTATATGCCAATGTGAAGGCAACCATCTTCATTTTCAATGAGAAATAGTTGTATTTAGTGATTAATAATTGCATTATGATTATATTATCAAAGTCAGCTGGGATAGGCTGCCGTACATGCATGCACTCTCATCAGTGATGAGGGAATTGTTAAATTGAACAAAATGTTGAGGGATTACGCAGTTTTGAGATGATATTTGAATTATGACGATTGAATTTTTGCATGCAAACTCATCGCCAATCATTACTTACCAATCGGCATAGGCAACAATGTTAATAAACAGGTTAAGCAAAGATGCAAAATTAGCTTCAACATTGCTTTGAAAAAATCATAGTTACTTAGTACTCTCAGTTCGCTATGTTTCAACCCCTCATGCCTGGCTGAGTCATCACTCGATAATTGAACTGAAAAAAAAGACAGCTCGACAGGAGCAATTCTAGAAGAGTCAAAAATAACAAGAGAAGGAGCAATCAAACGACAGACAACATAGGTCAAAGCTGGGCCCAGGGTCCATTGTCGCTGCATGAGAAGTGATGACATTTGATGGAATTGTTCAGGTGGGATGTGATTGGCTGGCGGGGCGTTGTCTGGGGGTCACATCAGTCTAGAATTGGGCAAAAGAATTGAAAACTGATTCTCTTTTGTCGGCGTCATTCGGAAGTGGGTGCGACTGGCTGTTGAGCGCAACTCTATCTAAAAGTTATGTCCTTCAGTTATCATTTTTGATACTTTAATTTACTGTTCTCATCCTTTACTCATTCGTATCTTTAATTTAAGGTTAAGTACGTAAGAAAGGATAACAACATTTTGTTGGTAAATAGAGAATAGACTCACTTTCAAATGTGTTTCTTGAACAAATGAAGAAAATAAAACAGAAAACTACAGCATTTTAGAACCAAGATGCGTATTCAAACATCAAATATGTGATTTTTTTCATTTGTTTTAAACGTTAATTTTAAAGGTTTGCTAACCTAGATAGGTTCACCTCTGAACTGACACAGTAAAACAAATGACTGTAAATTGAATGTTCCGGGTATTAGTAAAACTTTTGTTCTTAATATTCAACCCATATTCTTCATAATTTAATGTACATGAAATATTTTGTCCTTAAATGTTTCTCTTGATGCTGTATATGTAAATGCTTTAGATCAGGGGTCTCGAACTCAATTTACCTGGGGGCCGCTAGAGGCCGAGTCTGGGTGAGACTGGGCCGCATCAGGATTTCCACAAGAAAAGCACTGATAAAACTTTCCAACGTTATCAAATATCTTTATTTTTTAACAAAATATAATGAATTAAATAAATTAACTTAAAGATGAATAAAAAATAATTCAATCAGTAATATAAAACCAAATAATACTAATGAGCATACAGTAGATATATACTGGCTGGCTAAGTAGAGAAAATGAATTATTTTTATTCCGTTTCAAATGTCTGTATTTACAGCTCTTTAACCTTTAACTTTCTGAACTTCAATGGAACATTGAACATGAAATATTCTGAACACGGCTTCTTTTGCCTACTCCTTGCTGCTAGAGACCTGGCAGCGCTTCTTCTCACATAGTCACATTTGGCTTGAGGGAGGAAGCAGTGGAGACCCTCAGTAGAGCTTGAAGATGCTCATCAGTAAGTCTGGACCTGTACTTGGACTTATTGAAGTTCAAGGTGGAGAAGAGCTTCTCACACAAGTATGTGCTCCCAAAAAGGCACATGGTCCGCTTGAACCTTCGGGAAAGTTCAGGGAAGCTGGGGGTCAACTCTCTCAAAAATTGCCCAAGCTTGTCTGCTTCTCCACTCACCTCCCTGAACTTGGCTTTGAGTGCAGAGTTGCACTGCAGGTCAATGAGCTCCATTTGAAGCTCAGGAGGGGCATCTTGCACATCAAAGGAGAAGGGGTCCGCAAAAATTTGAAATGTGGCTTTGTGTTTCAAATTGTATTCCTTGTGCACCGCAACTTTTTCAGTGTAAATGAGACACGTCGGGGTGCCCCTGTGTTCAACAAAGAAATATTGCACTCCCCACTTTTCTTGAAACTGTCTCTGCTCGTCACCGACCTTTCTCTTCACGGCAGGCTTTGAAAGAGACATCTCTGGGGCTCTGTAATATGTTTTTCCACTTGGAATGAGTCTCGGGTTGATCTTTCACATTCAGTCGCGCGGGTTTGTGGCACATGTGCACTTTCGCTCTCCGTTTCAATCGCGGAGATGGCTACAGACACTGACACAGGCTGGATCACGGATCATAGCGCCTCATTCAGTTCTATGCTGAGAGCAGCGGAGGAGTGTGCGCGCCGAGCGGAGTGATCGGCCTCACGGCTTCTCCTCCGCCCAGCTGATTGGAGGAATGAATGAGTGAGTGAGCGAGGCACTGGACAGCCCGGCCGATGTCCCGCCCTCCAGAGCCGTATACCTCACCGTGATTGGTTCATTCAGCTCCGAACCAAAGTTCCCTCTAATTTTTTGTTGGTCTGAGCAGAAAGACAACCTCCCTGAGCGCACTGAGTACCAGTGTGAGCGACATCATCGGTACTCGGATGATTCGCTTAAAGACGTTTCGCCGACGGACGTTTGACAGACGGGCAGGTCGCCGAATGGACGTTCCACCGAACGTTCATTCGGCCGAACGGAGGTTTCGCCGAAACGGGATTCGAACGCTCGCCCCGCCGGATCGTGTGTGTACAAGTTTTTCAACCTCGGCCCGCGGGCCATATACGGCCCGTTAGGATTTTTAATCCGGCCCGCCGCCGGTGTTTTCCAAATTATAGTAAAAATCAATGTTCGTCTACCATCAATGGCAGTCCGGGAATAAGCACTCTTGGGCAGGCAGATGTAGCAGAACCGAGCCGTAAAATGACAGCAATCGGGTCAAATCCATCCTAAAACAGCATTTAATGATTAAATACAAATACTGGATGATATCGCGATGGAGGCAAAAAAACGTCTATAGACGTCCATTCGCCAAACGGCTCAAAATGCTCTCAAATTCGGTCAAATCCAGCTGAAAACAGCGTTTAATGATTAAATACAAATACTAGTATTTGTATTTAATCATTAAACTAACAAATACTAGTACGACCTGTCCGTCTGTCAAACGTCCGTCGGCGAAACGTCTTTAGGCGAATCATCCGGTCACGACATCATCATTGCTCGCTATCGGCACACCAGTATCACACCTGCCACAAGCAGGTGCATGTCAATGTTCCCTCTAATTTTTCATGTAAAACATGCTGTAAAACAAGAAAAACATGAGTGGACAGAGCTACTGCCACTGGCTGCCACTTAAACGGCGCCATCATGGGGAAAGGGGTAAAAAAAAAAAAAAAAAAAAAAAAAAAAAAAAAAAAAAAAAAAAAAAAAAAAAAAAAAAAAAAAAAAAAAAAAAAATCGATATTTCATATTAAGACGGGGGCCGCAAATTCTCGTCCCGCGGGCCGCAGTTGGCCCGCGGGCCGCAAGTTTGAGACCCCTGCTTTAGATGATCACTCTGAGAATGACCACCTGGTTAAAAAAGTCACATGGAAATGCTGTAAGGGCATTACAAGTCAAATCCCAAGCTGTGATGGCCAGTTGGATAGGGCAGCACCTTGTTAACCCCCACGTCCAAATTATGTTACTGCTAAAAGTAAGGAACATTTTGAAGGTCACCAAGAGCTTCCGATAAATAAGTAGTTGTGAATGAACCTGTTCAAATTAATTCCTTTAAATTGTGTTTTGTCTTAATTGCCAGTCATTGTCCTGTTGAGCAAGTGGTTAGTGTCGGCCCCACAGTACTGGCATTGAGGGTTCGATTCCACCTTCCTTTTGGGAGTTTGCATGTTCACCCTGAGCTTGCATAGGTTTTCTCCGCGTACTCCGAGTTCCTCCCCCATCCCTAAAACATGATGGTAGGCTGGTTGCATCCTCTAAATTGCCCCTAGGTATGAGTGTGGCGCAAATGGTCGTCTGGCTCCTTGTGCCCTCCGATTGGCTGGCCACCAAATCAGGGTATCCCCCACCTGCTCCTCTAGCTGAGATAGGCTCCAGCACCCACCGCAACTCGTGAGGATAAGGGGAACGGAAAATGAATGAATGAATAATAAAATGCACATTTACTCACTCCCTCTCTCTTCCTCATCTGTTTCACCAAGTCTCTTGGCTTGCAGCTGTGGCTGCAATACAGCTGTGGCAACAAATGACTATCCCCATAAGACAGGACTAAATGACTATTTAATGTTTTTTTCTCCCTGTAGTGGTGTATTATGAATAAAAATGATATGTAAATTATACACTTCTATACCATATACAGATTATGTATGTACTGAACAAAATACAGTAAAAATTGGTAATCTAACTACTTGTTCATAACATGAAGAATAAAAAAGAAAATAGCTTGAAATTTGGGCGAAACTAAGAGATGGTACAGAAAGCCAAACAAATGTTTAAAGAGTTAAAATAATACGTAATTTAAAGTTTCTATACTTTAGTACTACATAAACAATTCCAGCATTCCTTTTTCAGTAATAATATTGCAAAAGTATTTTTCTCACACATTATTTTTCTCAATTGACATATTATTATCACACCTTTATATGTATGTGCACACCAAACTGAGTAAGATTAAATGTTGACCAAGTGAAGAATGTGTGGCGGTCTTAGTTACCTGAAAGCAGAATATAAATGTAGCAAGACATTTTCAGAATGCGACATTTGATGCCACAGCAGCACTGCTGTCAAACTGTTGTCAAGTGTTGAGTGTTGAGAAAAATAAGAGGCAGGGAGTGTAGACAGTTTCTGTTTCCTTCCTTCTCATGTCATGCCTGCTACTATGTTTTTGTCAATTTGTAAAAAAAAAAATAAAAAAAAAAAAAAAAATATATATATATATATATATATATATATATATATATATATATATATATATATATATATATATATATATATAATCATCCTTTAATCCATGTTGGTTGCACTAAATACATGAATTTATTCATATTATATATATGTTTACATCTTTTTTTTCTCCCAGGAACACCATACCTAGAAAAAATATTTTGAATAGGTCTCATGCATTATTATAAATTCATTGGATCTGACAAACCAAAGGCTCAAAACACAACAATATGCAATTGCATGTACGTCTTCCATTTTAAAAAATCACAAAGGAAATTGTTAAAATTCTAATCCTCTTATTCCTTCTTGACTTTAAAAAATAATATTTTCAATAAATGTATTGCTCTCACCTTAATGACTTCCAATTCCAAATGTCACCCAAGAGAGCCGCAGCAATTAGTAAAAAGATAAGTCCAAGTGTTTTTAAAAGGATAAGGAGCCACTTCAAGATTGGGTATGTCATTCTGAGTTGCGTTGATGTATTTCAACATTTCGGGATTGACTCATGGGAACTGTGTGCTGGGTCACCAGAGGAAACATTTGGCAGATTAACTAAACAAGCAAGGAGCTTCATTTAAATGAGTGTATTAACATAAAATTGCTATTTGCAAAAAAACACTTATAATTTAGCCCTCACTTCTGTCCACTTGAGCTACTTCCCATCCTGCAGTTTGAGGGAAACAAAGCAACATCCTCTTACAAACCAAATTCCAAATAAAATGGAACACTATCCAATCATTCATTTTCTGCACTGCATATTCTCATAACGGTTGCGGGGATGCTGGAGCCTATCCCAACCAACTGTGGGCAGCAGGAAGACAACCCCCCTATATTGATTGCCAGCCAATCCCAGCGCATAAGAATACAAACAATCATTCACCCACACAGTCAAACCTGAGGGCAATTTAGAGTACAGCCTTCCATGCATTTTTGGGGATGTGGGAGGAAATACTCTGTTGTTTGTGGATGGATCACAACAAAATTTGTAGATATATGTTTTAAGAATGGGCGACACATTGGCGAGGGGTTAGCTTGTCCGCCTCAGAGTTATGAGATTGAGGGTTGGCCTTCCAACAGGAAGTTTTCCTGTCCTCCGTATGCCTGCATGGGTCTTATTCGGCTGCTCTGGCTTTCTCGAACCTCCCAAAAACATCCATAGCAGATTGATTGATTACTCCAAATTGTCCATACGTGTGATTGATTGTTTGTCTATATGTGCCCTGTGATTGGCTGGCTCTTGGAATGCCTGTTTCCCATGTGAGGACATGTGGTTCAGAAGATGAAAAAATTAATATTCTAGGGATGTACCCTGCTCAGTAGTCTCAGTGCCATGCTGCCACAGTTGTGGCCTGGATTCTTGTGGGTTATGTCTAGAAGGGAATCGGACCTAAAACTCGAAAGCAAAATCTATGATGCAATTTGTCTGTTTCGCAGTGGCAAGTGCAAGGGCAGACATTTTTCTGGTAATGGTTCTCAATTTTAAAGTTAGAGCTTTGCTCTTTTGCTCAGTTTGTTAGAGTATTCTTTACTGCTACAGTTGAAACACAGCAACAAAATTAAAATAGTTTGTGCAATTGGAAAGAATCAATCACAATGCAGGCTGGATTTTGTATCAAATTAGAAGCATACATTAGTGTTCTTTGATTAAAAAAGGCTTGACATTGATAGTGAAGAAATGTTCCAACTGTCTTGATCGATGTCCCTAGTTTCTCTTCTCTACTGGCATAAACAGACACTAATGGCGTTAGCCTTTTCCTTCCTCTTCACTGGTCTCTCACATGGCTCACTAGTTTGGCTTGACAGCTCCTCTGCTTGTGGGTTCAATTGAAAGCCTTTTACAGCTCTGGGGTTTAGACTGATAGAAACCTTCCTTACCTTTTGCCCTCAAGCAATGAGAAGAACGGAATGGGGTTAAAACTAGGCTATGTGGAAAGGCTAAATGGAACACGATTCTCAATTTATCCGTATATATATATATATATATATATATATATATATATATATATATATATATATATATATATATATATATATATATATATATATATATATATATATATATATATATATATATATATATATATATATATATATATATATATATATATATATATATATATATATATATAGCATTGCATTCAACATCTTCTTTACTTATTCAGAGCATGGTCACATTCTTCCAAGAGAAAAACTTTTATATGCAATACCTTTTCTAAAGAAGGTTGAGCAGGGAACAAAAAATACATGGGCCAATAATTTCCAAAACAACCTTTGGGAGAAGAGTGCATTCATCACTTGACTGATGAATGTGGGGACTGATAACAATGTTGGAAAATTTTCCGTCAAGACTAAGTAAGTACACAGAGTTGGGTCTCCAGTGAGTCTCTGTGTTATCTGGCGTGGTGCACACATCAAGGACAGTTGTGATGGAAATGATGGATGGCAGCTATTGTCAATAATGAATCTGAAATTGTCAACAGGAAACTTCATAGTTTTTTCTAATGATAGGAGGATTTGTGGAGGAGTAGATGTAGCCTTGAGTGGTTTATTTTGGACTCGGATAAGCTTGATGTCCTATACAAGCATTGACACAAAGACCATAGCAAAAAAGAAAGGACGGACACATTTTGCACTGTATATTATGTATGTATATATATTCCACAGTAAAGTCATGATCCATATTTTATGTTCGGTATAAGGATAAATGGAGCTGAAGCTCATTTGTCTTGATGTGAGAGAAAGGAGGCATCCTGTTCCACAGTTTACTTTCTATGACTTTTAAAATACGTAAATGCTTTTAACTATTACTGTGTCCAAAACACTATGCTTTTCCTGCCATGCCCACTGGGACATTTTACGGCTCAGTTTTTTGCTCAAGGACATTTACACAGTGGGCAGGCGGAACTGAGTTGAACTGCTGACTTATGGGTCAACGGACCACCCTCAGTACAGTGGTAACTGCACTCTGGCTACCCTTTTATTAAAAAAAATCTCATTTATCCACATGTATTTGTTAGAACAAGAGCATCAAATGTTGAGAGAACCACACTCAAGAGAAACCATGAAAGAAACTAAGGAACATATGGGCCGTGAAACATCTGTTGCCCCAGGGGGTGGCAGGAACTGATGGAGCTCTGTTACTCCCATGGATAATACATTATTATGATTGAATAAATGGAGCATTTAGTCTTTTACAATTATGTGTAGTTCTTAAAAGGTTTAAAATTTGCACTTTTCTTCTCTCATAAGGATGTTATGCTAAAAAAGTCACTACTACTACACTCTCGACTTGTCCCATGAGGGGTCACCACAGCGAATCAACTTTTTCCATTTCACTCTTATTTTTGCTGCAAGGTCATTTTGATGAACCAGATGAGACTACGATAAACACTACAAACAAGATGCACCCAGTTTAGGCAAACCAAACACCCAGTCCTTTCCCAATTAAACAGGATGTAATGTATGTCTTATAATTTGATTTCCTGTTTCACAGACTGCTATGATCATAATCACTAAGAAGATTTGGTTTCGCCGAAGATTCATGATTGGATGAGGTATCAAAATAGCTTCCGTTTCTCCCATTTCTCCCACCTTCAATGACTTTACATTTATCAATGGAGGAAATGAAGGCCCTGACAACTTGATAATAAGGATATGGATGGAGATTTTTTTTTTTTCACGTTATAATTATCTTGTTTTTTTTCTTTTTTTCGCAGGAACAACAATGCATAGATAATAATAGTTCCAAATGAAATGTAAAAATAGATTCACATGTACTTGGGTTATAAAGAAATATCAAAATCATTTTTGTAATTAACATAAATATGCATAATGTTAGGAGGAAACTGCTTTACTCCTCAGGGTATCCGGACTCGAGCCGACCCAGGACACGCAGGGGAGACTGTGTCTCTCAGCTAGCCTGGAAACACTTTGCAATTCTCCCAGAAGAGCTGGATGAAGTGGCTTGCGGGAGGAAAGACTGAGCTTCCTGGTTAAAGCTGCTGCCCACGCGACCTGACCTCGAATAAGTGGAAGAAGATAAAGAAGAAGCATAATGTTAGACACAATTTAGTATACATCAAACAACATTTTATGAAGTAAAAAGGAAAAAAGGCCACATTCTGAGTTAAATAAATAGTGAATCCTCAGTGTTCGTGGGTTGAGATATAAATACTATTGTGAAAAGTTTGAAATAATCACAGTTTCCTCCATATGGGTTTGTATGTAAATGGCACAGAGGGGGGTGGCAAAGGATTTAATAGGGTAGAACCTTAATCACTAAGACTGCTAACATGTTTTCCCTCTGAAAGGTTTGTAGATTTTAGTTGAGAAATGTTTGTTTCTTTTTTATTAGTATCTGTTGACACAAACAAATGTCAAAGGTGTAACGGTATAGCTGACCCAATAAGGTTATCTCTCTTTAACGTAGACTAAATCCTCCATCTTACTAACTCACTAAGCTGCCAGTCCTTCTCTTCTGCCGTGCTGTGATAGATCTTGATCAACCGTCTATACTTTTGTCAAGTTCCTTGTCATCTTCAGTGTTGCGATTATCTGACATTGTATCTACTCAGGTAGAAGAGACATTTCTAAGGTCTTTTTACAATGACAAATCCTGTTTGATTCTGATTCCATCGTCACAATTTCACCAGATATAGGTAAGCAGGGAGGCATTATCACTGGTGACAATGAAAACAACAGTCCTTATTCAATGACAAAAACAACACTTACTCCAAAGCACAGTTGAGCCAGGCAAAATCCCAAAGGAAACTGAATACACACAACAAACCTCGGCGGGAACACAGGAGACAAAGCAAAGAGATTGATTCAGCAACCAATAGGTGAGTTATCTGGGCTCAAGAGTCGTCATTTGTGATGGCCTATACGTACAACTACTTCCCCTAAGGGCCACTAAGGAAAACTCAAAACAAACACTTGCAACAGAACAAAAACACGATATAAGCATGAGTCTGCTCTGTTTTGACTAGTGATCCAGTTTGTTCATGCAAAAAAACAAAACACAAAAAATGCTATGCTTTCTTATTAACATTGTGTATTTTGGGGCCTCCTGCTGCTTTTAAACGGGAGGAGGTGTACATCCTTTATTATTGTCCAGCCAATCGCAGAGTGCATACAGATAAACAAATATTCACGCCCACCTTCATATCTGCAGTCAATTTAGATGTTTCTATCAAATTGGAGTCAACAATGGAGACTGGATTGGATTCCTTCGAAAATGGGAAAATTAAAAAATGCAAAATCATGACTAGACTGGATTCAATGTATGTGGAATATTATTGCAAATATTATTGCAATGTTTACGATGATTCTGACATGCATATACAGACGCTCCCCTACTTACGAACATACGACTTACGAACAACGGTACATACGAACATGTCTGCAAATTGCGTTTATGTCGAAAAATGTTCGTAAGTTCGATTTTGTATTTATTTCCGAGTAGTGCTTCTTTCCGCCGCTAATACGCCTGGCGCTGTGAGGGCTCAGCTCACCCAGCATCTACCTTTTTCGTTGCAATGCGGAAGTGTGTGAACGTATCTCCAGTGCGCAAAGAACCTTTTTCATTTGTATCATTAAATATCTCGTGCATCCATTATTGAATATGGTTGGTAAAAAGCGAAAGGCTTCTATTGAGGGAGTTGCAAGGAAGAGGCAAGCCATTTCATTTGAAACGAGTGGCAATAATAACGAAGCTTGATGCGCGTGAGAGTGGTGAGCGTTTCACGGGCATACAACTTGAATCGTTCGACCGTCAGTACCATTTATAAACAGTAAGATCGAGCAGCAGGACCCAAATATTGAACGTTGCACAAAGTTTGCAAATCAATTGAATGATGCCATACAGTGCTACCGCATCATTTATGATGAAAAAAAGAAGAAAACTGTGCAATCGTCGTTAGATCGCTTCTTTCGGCCAGTTTCTAATACATAAATCTCTCTCTCTCTCTATACAGTACTGTACATATTCTCTCCATTTTATTAAATGTTTTTTTCATGACAAACCAATGCATGTTACTTATACAAGCCTTAAACATACAAATGCACTTATATAAACCTTCAATATACTTATATAGGCCTTAAACATAAATTATAATACAAAATATAGCACTAAATCAACTTACAAACAAATTCAACTTATGAACAATCGCTCGGAACCTAACTCGTTCGTAAGTAGGGGAGCGTCTGTAATTGTTTCTTCTCTTATACAAGGGCTTGTTTTTTTTAATTTTTTTTTTATCTAAAGCGCCCCATGCATATGGATGGTTTAGACCTGTTTCCCTTCCTCAATATGTTTATTTTTGATTTTCCCCCTTTTTAAGTGTTACTCATAATTTTGTTGTTCAGAAGAAGACTGTCTTGATGTTGGGAATTCTAATGAGATTTATGTTTCTAGGACACCATCAAAAATTAGGCTTTCCGTCTCAGTTAGATGTTGGAAACACTCATCTGATGTTATTCTTTTTATTATTATTTAAATTGAATAACAGAGCAGAATATGATAGACAGAAAGGGAAAAAAATCAAAAGGAAATATGCAAATTAATTTGACTGTTGAACAAGCAACCCCTAATACTAACATTCTTGGGAAAATAAAATAATACAATCATTTCCAATTTGGGAAGATTGTAAATAAAAAAAGCATATGGTCAATGTCCAAGAAACTCCAAGTTCTTTACCTCCTTATTCTTTTAATTTATTCCATTATAGCTTGAGTTCATGTGGGGTCTTAAACCTTATCACTTCATTTATTTGCAGTTGTCACATGTCAAGTTTAGACATTTTTCTACCAACAAACTAACTGCCAAGTTCAATCTCAGGATTGCTTTGGTCCATATAAAAGTTTAAATCACTCAGACCTTACCCCCAAAACACTTTGAAGGAAAAACCTTTACTGAATATAAAAAAGGAAAAAAGTCATAGGGTCAACATCCACTTGGATAAGCATTTGCCTACCACGCCCAAGTAAAGGATACATGCCACAGTTACAAGCATTGTAAGCATATTGTTGTAAAATTATGGACAGGTGATATCATAAGCCTCCTAAGTTAAGAGAAAAAAATTCTTCACTATCATAAATGGCATCTCTCACTCCTCTCCCTATCTGTATTTTCTGTTGCGATTATATCTACATGTTTGCCTCCAAACATTTTGGTGCAATTAGAAGTCTGCATTTTGACCAGAAGAGATAACTTATGTAGAGACCAGCAATAGCCCAATTTGCTTGGTTTGCCCATCATACGTACTGTATACATCAACACATTATTCACTGTACCTGACAGCATCAACCAGAAGGTTTTGCTCTAAATAGTTTGTCCTGTCCTTCAGAAGAGTGGTCAATTTTATGTTTAAAATTTACTGACTTTTTCAGGTAATCTGTTTTTTGGATGGATCGGAATGAAAATGTTGTGACATCTGCCACTTTCTTCTTCCACCTTGTTTTTGTTTTATGTTAAAGTGTGTACTTTACATGAATGTGAAAAATAATACAAACCATTTGATGTATTTTTGGTGGGTTTTTTCCCTCCACTGGACATACAGCTATATTCCTATTTCTATGTTACTTGCATTTTCCCTTTTTTTGACAAAATATGTCAGATAGCTAAACATGGCCATAGCTGCCATAATAATTAATATTATACCATTATGGCTGATTCGTCTCTTCTATTAGTTTGAAAATTATGTCAAGTCAACCAGACTTGTAATACAAAAGCCTTGATCGTGTACTGCTCACTCTCTGTTGCAAAAAAAGACAAAACAGACAAAAAACAAACAAAAAAAGAAAGAAAGAAACATAATATGCATGAGACAAAGACTATTGATTGCAGTCATTCGTGACATCACCTAACCAAGTACTCTGTGAGGAGGAGCAGCTGACTCTTATTGCCCTCTCAAGGCTGAACTGAACTGTCTCAACGCTAATGAAGATGACTGATGTTGTGAAAGAAATGGAGCATGGTATGTCAGAGGACCTATTTGAAAGATACTCTGATCAAGCCACTCTTCACACACATAAGCCAAGGTTATACTTACAAAGGATTTCTTTCATGCTTTGCCTATTGTGCTCTCTTCTTGAGAGGCGGTGTGTAAAAGCCATGCTCTATGCTTTTCTCTTTTTAATCAGCATCAACATTGGACTCGCTCATCAAAAGGTCCGGATTTCCTTGAAGTCGAGTATACTTGACTAAAGAGATGAATGAAAACTGGCTCATAGTAGAAAACAAGAGAATAGCGACGATTACAGCGCAGAGGAAATGGCTAATGTACTTTGGTTAGAAAAACATGGCAGAATACATGCATTCATTTCATCATGGAAAGTTTACAATACATAAATAAACACATTGAATAAAATTGAAATTATACATTTTTGCCAAATGAAATACTTCCATCAGAAAAATAATCTTTACATAAATAATAACTGTCAAAGAACACATCCCATGACACTTCATTATCTAACATAGCATTGCGCCAAATGCCACCACGTGACATTTAGCATTTGACTGTTGCCCCGTAGTGCAACACACCTACTGTGAAAATGCTTGCAAGGGAAAAAACCTCAAAATGTGTGTCTGTGCGTGCGTATGTATGAGATAATAAATAATAAAATACAATGGAGCGTTGTACATGGTTTGTCATGCACGGGTGATTTACTTTGGGAATGTTCTAGTTTTTAATGTTTTGTTATTTTATTCCACATTGTCTCTGGTGTTCTTTGTGAATGTTTGTCAACGTCCCAATGACTTAAACTAGCCTATAGTGAACTAGGTTAGGCTGGAGAATCCCAGCGACCATTGTGAGTATAAGCGGATCATGGATGGATGACTAATTAATTCTTAGGGTCTAACAAAATGTTTTATGAACAAAAACAAGAACACAAATCAAAAGAAACAAATAACCGATTTAATCAGTTGCGCAATAGCAATGCAGAAATAATTGGTGTTTGAGTTGGAAAGAAGTGTGAGAAAGTAGCTATACAAGATAACAGTGATGAATATGATACAATCAAGCACATGTGACTGAAAAGAGAGAAGAAACAGAGAGAGGTAGTCCATTTAAAAATCGCTGAACCCTCCATGTTGGTTGATTAACATATCTTCAGATCCTGAAATAGTTCAACAGTAGGACAAGAATGACTATAAACTTAATGACATATCGATCGACTGAGACCTTTCTCTGAAGCAAGTAATTTCCTCCATCGACGATGACCTTTCATGGAGGTATTTAAAGACGGACGTTGTTGGATGAAAATGTAACTGATGATCCATTGTATTTTTTTTTAGGAGCGTGTTTAAAAAAGAGCAGTCTGCCATTTGGCTTTACAACTCAAACCTATTTTGTACAAATACTTTCGTTTGAGCATTTACCATTCATTCTTTCATTTTCTGAATCGCTTTATCCTCACTGGGGTCACGTTGCTGGAGCATATCCCAAAGGCGGGGGGCACCCTGAATTGGTGGCAAGGCACGAGGAGACGGACAACCATTCACCCTCACACTCATATCTAGGGGCAATTTAAAGTGTCCAATCAGTCTACCATGCATGTTTTTGGAATCTACACACAGGTGGACTGACCTGGATTTGAACCCAGGATGCCAGAGCTGTAAGACCGACGGGCTAACCACTCTAGCCGCCGGTCGGCCGGATCGTTTACCAATTATTTGAATTACTTTCATGACCACATTTTTAAAAAATGTAATTCACATCTATTTTGCATGGAGTCAAGCAACCTTCCAGCTGTTATTCCACTCCAAGATTCCTTTGACAACGTTAAACAATTCCTTTATTCTTGGTTTGGTTTCAGAAACAGCATTTTTGATGTCACTCCACAAGTTATCTTCAAAGAGTGCTGCCACAGTACTTATAGGTAACTCTACACTGTCATCCTAGAGCTGATCATTGCCTGAGCCTTTGTTATTCTGGCTATTCTGCTATCTGTTTTGATGCTTGCCTTCCGTTCTCTGACACGTCTCTGGTTTTCACTCATTTTAGATGAAGAACCTATCCTTTTTTTCTGTCTCTTTATACCCACTCCAATCAACCCTTTATTCAGAGTATGCTGTTCTTCTGAGCAATGTGTTGAACGACCCAATTTTCCCCAGCCTTTCAAAGAAAAATGCATGTTCAGCAGGTGCTGGAATCATCTTTAATAGAATGACTTAACTGATTGAATGCCATTTATTTTAACTCACAACTTTCAACTAGCCACCTGATGGTGCAGGGTTTCACTCGCTTGACCCTTGTGAGGATACGAAGATGAATGAATGAACTTAACAAATTACCCAATTGCACAAATTAAGGGTCGTGGCGGATGCTGGAGCTTCTTCCAGCCAACTATGGGCACTAGGCAGGGCACACCATGAACTGATGGCCAGCCAATCGCAGGGCACAAGGAGACACAACCATTCATACTCACATTTATGCCTAGATGCAATTTACAGTGTTCAACCAGCCTACCATGGATGTTTTTGGGTTGCGGGAGGAGACTGGAATACCCAGAGAAAACCCACGCAAACCCGGGGCGAACATGCAAACTCCACACAGTGAGTACCCACTTCGAATTGATGTGTGTTTGCGTGTGTTTGTGTGTGTGTATGGTGTGATGTGAACATTTCCCACTGCAGCATCCAGCGGAATGGAAAAAAAATCCCATCTGCAGCCCTATTCGCCTTGAGTGAAACATCTTGAGAAGCAGGGGGGAGTCGGTGCACTTCTCTTGGATCCTGTTGAGTTCCAGCAGGCTGTTGTGTCTCATCTAAACTCGTTTACTCTTTTATTGCTGCATGTCCTATTTACGCTGATGAATGGTCACAACCTTTTGCAAGCTCATTTCTTATTTCCTCGCTTTGTAGTAATCATGCTTTTTCATTTGAAAAGCAGAAGAAGTGTAATAATGATACATTTTCACTGCATAGCTTACTGGACCTACAGGCATAGGGGGGTCATGCAAATTCGTAATCGTCAGCTTTTGGTTTTGGAAAAAAAGACCAAAAAAAACAAAATTACTGAAGCACTTTGTTTGTGTTCTTACCTTCGCGGGCAATGCTGGATATTTATTTGTAAAAAAAAAAAGTAAAAAGGAAAATAATGTGCACTTTACAGACTATGATCAAAGAAGTCATCAACTCCAATATGCCATCAAGATCAATCCGATTTTAATTCTAGAAACAGGCACACAGTTATTGTGAACTTACAAATGATTAAAATGTACAATCTTCTACCCCATCCCATATTCTACTAATTAAAATTCTACCCTATTTAAAGACAGTTTAAAATTTCTATTTCCATTTAAAATGACCAGAAGAAATACATTTTCCTTTTTATTTGAAAAGGTGAAATTCTATTCACTGACCCCAAAAGCAAATGTTACTACTCTGCTAGTTGAATTATTGATCGCTACCAATTCATACATGTTCTCCAATTTTTCTCCTCTACAGGCCAGCCTAAGCATGAGCTGCTATTTGCAGACTATGAGAGCAAATGTTAATTTCTCCCATGTGAATTTGTGCCAGAAGAGCTAAAAGGGCTGTACGCTCACAGTGGGGCGAGGTGAACACCGAACCACTTGAATATTTGCATCAGGAAATTTGATTGAGTTGTTCCTATTGATTTAACCTTTCTTTTCCAAATCATTGTACAAGGTGAGAAAGATTATGTTCGTACTGTATTTCTATGTGGGAATTCAATTTGTCACATATTACAGAAATCACATGGTTAAAAACATTCATTCATTTTCTGAACTGCTTATCCCCACATGGGTCACGGGGGGTTAAACCATGTCATATTCATATGGGAACATGTTTTAATTTTCTTTTAACGCTACAGATCAATAGGTCACATTGCATGTGCCCATATATGGATTTTTCCATATTTACTGGGTACCATAAAACATGGGTGCTGAATCTGCATTTTCTATGAATAATAATAATAATAAGCAAATCTGAGATTGATAAATTCCCCTATTTGGATCTTTCCTTGTGAGTCGACTGTGAGGCTGCAAAGCCCTTTGAGACATTTTTGGTGTTTAACATTAGAACACCGAGGTTTTTCTTACTTCAATTTGAGATCCCAGAAGGCTTGGCTTTTCTACTTAGTATGTCCAGAAGAGAGCCATTTAGTACTAAGTCACAACGCGGCCCAATTTTTTCAAAGTCCTGAAACAAATTATATATTTATGGGTTATTAGTTGACTTAAATACTAACAGAATAAATAGAATGCATATTTCTGGTGAAAGCAGTAAGAATACCTTTAGAAGGACAAAATCTACGACAGTCTACAAAACGTGTCCTTGCATATTTCTAACAGGGCCGTAGAACAAAAAGTGATGACTTCCTGGACCAGACAAAAGAATGCTACAGCCTGATATGGACATCGAAAGACCTTCCGGAAGGGGCATGACGAGACCACCCGAGATGATTGCTCCACACCGCAAGGCATTTGAGATGACACGCTTTTGGAGTTTATTCATCATAGCTCGGCTGAGGGACAGTACTGATATTTTCCTGTAACTAGACTTACACTGGTCAAGGGCAAGATAATATCAGCCGGGATAATGTATTAGGCTGGAATCTAATATACTCTGAAGAAATTGCAAACTGTGTCTGAGTTATTCTTCATTGTATTTTTAACTTGCTATCACGAGGACTACTGAACACGCTAAGGTTCATTTTAAGGGCTGTACAAATAAATGTAACCTGAATTGATAGCACCGGAAGTATTTTCAGGCACATGTACAGACAGCTATGCTGTATATCAGAGGTGTCCAAATCAGGGGGGGGGGGGGCAGATTTTCATTCCACCAAAGAAGAAACTAGTTGTATCTCTACTTCCAAAAATTGGTTCCAGAACTTGTTTTGTAATTTGGATTTTTCATAAGTAGAGCAGGATTTTACATTGAATTAGCATAATTTGTACCACAATCTTTTATTCTAGCTCTATAAACCCTTAAAAAAATCTGAGTCTCTCTCTCTCTCTCTCTCTCTCTCTCTCTCTCTCTCTCTCTCTCTCTCTCTCTCTCTCTCTCTTTCTTTCTTTCTTTCTTTCTCTCTTTCTCTCTTTCTCTCTTTCTCTCTCTCTCTCTCTCTCTCTCTCTCTCTCTCTCTCTCTCACTCTCTCTCTCTTTCTTTCTTTCTCTCTCTCTCTCTCTCTCTCTCTCTCTCTCTCTCTCTCTCTCTCTCTTTCTCTCTCTCGCTCTCTTGTGTGGTCTGATGGGTTTGAACTGTACAGTGAATGAATGTAAAGTGTTGTGAAGTCTAAGACTAGACTAAGTGGGTGTTGCTGGAAGGAGTATTGCCATATTGAGCATGCCTTGTCTGCAGAAAGCGAGTCTAGGGCAAGCATTGCAGCATTTCTTTGTGAATTAGATATGCCGTAAATCTTTTGATGTTTTGTAGCTTGGACAAATTATCGTATATCGGAACAATAATTCTCTTATCAAAGTCTTTTGCAAACTAAAAATGTTGTAACTAGAAGCATTCCTAAATTGAGGAACCACTGTACATATTCTCCAATTGTGTGTCATAAAAGTCTAATTGGTTGATTGCTGTCAGAGGCTGTTGGTTTGAGAATCTGTGGTGGAGCAGTTGCAACAAAAACATGCACCCATTGCACCCCTTTTTGGAATAGTTTGGACACCCTTGCCATATATGTTCAATGGACACACTAAACATGTATACATATTTGGAAGTGACCCGCTTCCCTTGTCATTGCACATAATATCTATGAGTGATTTAATGCCATGCTATTCCAATCATCTTCTATTTTTTAACCCATAAAGCATAGATTTCCCTTGAAAGGTTATTTAATATTATTTTATTTTACATTGATACCCATATTGCAAAGTGCACTGAAAATTTGACCACCCTGTAAGCACTGATTTAAACATGGGATGTTTTTCAAAACATCCCAACAAATCAACATAAAAAAATGAAAAAAGAATCTATATATCTGTGTATATTTGAAGTCATTCAGGATATGGTAATTTGCAAATGTGCAGTCAAGGCAACAGTCCTGTTGCCTTGACTGCATTCTTTCTTTGGTCTTATCTTATTCTTGTTGTCCAGTAGCCTTATCACCAACCTTTGAGCAACACACAAGAAAAAAAAACATCCCTTTGAATATTTTGGGGAAGAAAACCTCTCCAGTTTAAATTATTATTATTTCCCCACCATTAGTCCTGTTTATTAATATTGTATTAAGTGATAATGACGATGATTATTCATTCATTTTGGTAGCGCTTATCCTCATAAGTGTCGTGAAGGGTGCTGGAGCCTATCCAAGACAACTACAAGTTGGGGACACATTCTGATATAGTGGCCAGCCAATTGCCGTGGACAAGAGACAGACCACCATTGAGGCTCACACACCTACCTAGGTGCAATTTAGAGTCTTTAATAAGCCTGCCAAGCAGGTTTTTGGGATGTGGGAGAAAACTGAAGTACCTGGAGAAAACCCACGCAAGCTTGGAGAGAACATGCAAACATGATGATTATTGTTATAATTATTTATCTAGGTACATTTATTTAGCAAATTAAGTGGTTGGGCCACATGTTAATTTGGAGTCATTAGTGAAGTGATGTTTGCAAGTCAGGTGACAAACTTAGTTTGCATTTCATCTATCTCCTTGCCAAACTCACACCAAGAAACTGAACTGATTGTCTCATCCAAAGCTAAAAGGTATTTCAGCCTCCCATAAGGTGGGGTAGAGTGTGAGTGCATGTGTGTGTATTGGGGGCAGGAAGGGAGGGGGTTGAAGAAAAGCAGGTCAGAAGGATGAATAGCAGCTACAGCGTCACCCTGGCGACCAAAAAAGGACACCCTTCTAAGTCTGTGTATTTTTTTGGTACATGCCCGTTTTTTTGTGCACACTCAAGGTTAGTTTGCTTGATGTGGACCATAAAACATTAGCAAGACATCGTGAAAACTTCAAAAGGTTCCGAGCAGAATAAAAGATGCTCATGTTATTATTTGTTTCATAAGGACACGCTCTGTGAGGCGCGACCTTGATCTTTGCGCCGCATGGTGGTGCTGTTGGATTGCGACCGCAAGGTCACCGTTTCAATTGCACGCCAAAATGATGCTTCTCTCTCCTCTCCTCTTCTCTCTCAACACAAACCGGTCTGGTGGTAAGCAAAATTCAGAAAAATGAAGAAAGAATGTATCAAAATTATGTTTTCTTTCATTACATTTCAAGCAGTAATTTTAGGTGAGCTCACAAATGTCGATTCAGTTTCATTTATTTATGTGACAATGTAAAATTATGCACAATATGAAGTACATATGTGAAAAATATAATTCTCAGATTTTTATGATACAAATATTGTCATATAAAGACACCATTAGTTATACGCTACACACTAATGAAAAAAATCTGCAAAACCAAACAAACATATTTCAGACAATACGACTTATTTAAATCCCATATTTCCCCCCCAAAAAAGATTGTCCTGTATGTATGAATGGAGTAGTTATGCTAAATGACTTCAAAGCTATTGTTTTGGGGCATTACTGTATTATACCTCTCCCCAAAAAGTGCTGTAATTTTCATATTCATGAAGAAAGCAAATAATAAATGAATTAGTCAATAAAACTAAATGCCCTTAATCCAATCATGTAATTGTAAATCAGGCTGATCATGCCGTTTTTCAGAGGGCGAAACAGCTCAGGTTTTAAAAATTATTTGTTTTTTTTATTTGTATTTTGCTCAGGGCTACCAACTAACAAAATTGGATTGGCTTGCCTATTCACCATGCTTTGGCTACCCACGGTGCTATGCAGCATCAACGGCGTATACACGGTTTTAATAGACCCAGAAAGTGAAGCAGGCTTCATCCTAGTCTCAGACGGCAGAAAGGAGAAAGACAGAGACAGATTGTCCGTAAACTGTGTGCTCGCGCCTATTTTCTTTGCTACTTTTTACATGTTCTGAGTATGTCAGCATTTATGGTGCATGACTGACGTGATGTTCGTCATACAGCACAGCAGATGCGCTCTTAAATGGTATCTTTTTTAAATGTTTTTTTCTACATTATTAGCCATCTAAGAACCATGATGGTTTGCCTACTTAAATACTTTGTGCCACATTTCTCATGAGGGTCATTTATACGATGTGTTGATTTTAAAGTTTTCTTGGCATAATTTCTACGTGCTACAATATTTTTTATCACTACTTCTGCTCTTCGCCTGCTTCGCAGTCATTCTCTACACTGCCATCCAATTCTCCTGGTACCCACTCGGTGGTGCCACGTAGTGCTTTCTCCTTCATCCCCTTCTTCTTCTTCACTAACTGGCTCCTTCTGTCCTGGCAGTATGACAGTTGCTGGAGCATACACTGGTAAGCAGTTATCACCAGCCCACAGAGGTGTATGTGGATGTGCGTATAATAATAGTGGTGGAATACATACACATAAGCATGTGTGTCACCCTGTGAATGCTATTTATATTGATGTGCAATACTCTTTTGTTCTGTAAAACAATACAGACAACGTGCCAAGTCGGTCGCTATTATATTGCGCCCTTGTATTTGTTATCTACAAGAGTGTTTTTGTGGTCGCAACGAAGCGAAATACAGTATATGATACTGAAAGCCTTCAACCCATCTTTTACTTCTGCCAAACATCCCTGGTGTCTGTCCTTCTCTGGATTCATATGAAAGGAACTAATTTGTTTGCTTTCATGGACTTGGTTTGAGTTACAGCCCCATATGTTCCTTGGAGGAAGTCGAAAGGAAGGAGGAATAATCCCTTCTGGAATAATGGGTCTGCTGAAGGTAGATCACATTCTAGGAAACAAGGATGATATTTTTGGGCCTTGGGGTTGTGAGAGACTATGGACGCATGCCATACTTCTGACCTCAGGAGCCAAATAATGCTGGAGGAAATCAGACGGCTTTCTTTGAACTCCCTGCTCAGCTAAAATCCTATTTGTACGATAGTTTCCAAAATATTCTACCTTCATAATATCGGTGTTACTTTTGTAATTTTATTTTGATAATTTTCACAGTCTGTTCGAAAGAGGGATGCTGTTTTGTAGCAGTCAGTTTGTTGTATGCCACAACTTTGCAACCCGAAGAATATCCATTAATTATCCTGTTAAAGGCTAGAGGCGATCCTGCATGGCTTTAGGCAAAAAGCTCACTAGACCTTTAACCGGGTGTTAGTCAGTCACAGCAGGGAAAATATACAATAGGGACAATTCAGACTTGCATTTGCACCAACCCTAAGTGGGAACTGAATCTATGCTTCCTGCATCCGACTAAAGTGAATGTCCACTCCTGAGGCACAAGCCATCAAAGTCCTGAATATTTTCAGATCTGAAGCCCTCAAACCGTCTCTACCATATGGCTCTTGATTTTTTTTTATGTAGATATTTGTGATCCATGTCCAGAATACTCCATGTAAAAAAAAGTATGTGTGAGTATAGAAAATAAAAACAGGAAAGTATAAATGTGAAATGCGACAGAGGGTTTTTTTCAAAATAGTTTTGCTCTGAGCCATTCTTGGGTCTTTCAGATGTGTGTTTTGGGTCACTATCCAGTTGGTTAAAAATAATGAGTCAGTCGGAGCTTCATTAGTAGTTTCAGAGTGAAATTCCTTTGGGTAGACTCTGGTATAAAACCAGTAATACAAATAACTTTTTTTTCCCTCAACTTGCCTTGAAAATACTCTTTATCAATCCCAAAAAATAGGGAAATAAATTCAAAGAAGAGGATAATCCTTTCAGTCTCCATAGAGGCTGGGACCCAGTATATGGAGGAAATAGGGTTCCGTTTTCCCTCAAGGACACTTTGAAGGATCTAGCAGAGACAAGAGTCACACCAGCAATCTTCAAATTGCAGCGCCGCTATACTAACTACCCCCTGGACATGTTGACCTGAAAAGAAATAGAATAGAATGAATTATGCTGAAAGTGACATCTGAGCTTCCCATAGCGCAACAACAAAAGGCAAGTAATTTTGTTAGTTTCTTTACACAATCTAAATTCTGTTCAGCATATGTACTTGTCTTTTAGACCTAATTGGCGGTCAATAGCGATGACGGTATTTGAAATGTACTAGAAGAGTAAGATAACGTGAAGGCTGACTTCACTCTGAACTGATTACAGTTAGCCACAAGGCAGAGAGACAGACAACCATTCCTACTTATGGTAATAGCGTAACATATTGGGAATACAGACCACATGGGCTGCACCAAACTTAAGCAAATGTAGCACTGTCAATGACTACTCCACACATCGCTATACGGCTTGAATACTTCTAGGACACTTATATATAATGTGTAAAGCACAAAAATGTCCAATGAGGTGGTTACAAACATCACATTGATTTACATGTTCTGTACATGATTATATATGTTGCTATACATAAAGTTAAAAGATTATGGTGAAAAACAATGGACACACACACACAGTCAAGAAAAATACACTACGTCAGCCGACCATTTGAAGAAGAGAAAAAGAAGAGGGGTGTATTGTAGTGGAATAGTGGGAAAAGACGGAGGCACAGAAAAACCCCATGGTGTCACAGGTAGAGTTTAGACGACGATTACAGAGCATGTTTTCAACAATAATGATGGCAGGTCACTAAGAGCAGCAGAATGTGCACTGCCCTACAGTCTCCTCCATCATTCAAGCCTTTAGCATAGATAACAGTAGTATATGTAATCAGTCAAGGGCGGAAATGAAAGTTTAGATGAGAGCAAGAAAAGCATTTATTTATTTATTTACTTATTCATATAGTATATTCAGTTCATCTGTGTGCAGAGGCAGAGGTAGGACCTAGGAGATTAGGGATTCAGGCCTGAGGGTGCAGATTGTCTATCTGTTCAACCATCTAAATTATCTGTACTTGTATCTTTCAGCAGAGTGGGCAGTGCCTAAATTGGAAGTTGGTGTGGTTTTTCAGAATTGGGCGTGGCTTATATTGGTAATTTTTATTTATTTAAAGTGATTGATCAAAAGTTGCTGTATTTGTTCATTTAAAACCTTTGGCAGAACAGTCTCTTTCAAACTAAGATAAATACTTTTAAATCCAAAACTAGGAACTATTTAGAGACTTGGTGGTGAAGCTGTCTGATTATTGAAAAAGCTTCCGATATCCATTAATATAGTACATATACTGAGTCTGTTTAAAATTGTCTCTCTGTTTCAACTTTATTTTCAGCAGCCAAAGCCGCAGTGGATTGCAGCCAACCAAAAGACCGCTCTTTTCTATAACACTTCCAAACTGCCTTCTCTCTCAGTTTTTTCCCACCCTCCTTCTTCTGCGCTCATTTTTCTAACACCTACTCAAAAGCGTCCACTGTGGTGCCGGAAGCACACTTCTACTTCTGGACAGGCAGGCAACAGGGTGCTTTGTTGCGCAGACTACCACTATGTTGCCCCTGAAATTTTGAGTGGACATTAATTGTTGCATTAGAGACTTTCACAATTTGGGATGATGTGACAGTAATCAATTCATTTTTTTTGCCAGTAAAATTAATAAAATGAATATTCATTTTAACTAGGAGGGCTTTCCAGTGAATTAGTTAAAAGTTATGCTACTCATGGGTAACTCCGTGTCCTCAAAATGACTCTTAGATGTAAAAAGAGAATTATAAAATATTCAAATTTAGGACAAAGATTGTGTACCTGTTTCCTTGCTGTGTACAATGTCTGTGTTGAGCTAAAGCACATATGGTGATAACAGGAGGAAAGATGCTTGCAGGAAAAAGAAAAAAAATCAAGTAGGAAAGTATCTTGAGGATACTTAGGTAAGGGGGCAGCATTATTCATTCATTCACCTTCCATACCCCCCAGCTGTCTTCGAGCGAAAGGCAGAATACCCCCTAGACTGGTCGCCAGTCAGTCGTAGGACACACAAAGAGACAGACGACCACGCACTCCCACAATCACACTGCCACCGAGTGGGAATCGAGCCCGGACTCCCTGCACCAAAGTCAGAAGAACCACTGCGCATTTTGGTGGCGGGCAGCATTAATGAAGTGTATCTTAAAAACTATCTGATGCATAACTTATAAATGATCAATGTTTTGTTTTTAACTTTCTTTTTGCTACATATTGGTTGGCAAGCCCAGGAGACCTATTAAGGAACCAGGGGAAGAAAACACCAGATTTCATCTGATTCCCCAAGGAATATGGAGTTAAAATATTAAGATCACTTGGGCAGCAAGTCTCCTTCCTGGAAATGGTCGAAAAAAACTAGAGAAGTTTTATTGTATTTTTATTGTTTTTTTCTGGTATTGATCCACTTAGCTTTTCACTCACCATTGTCTGTATGACAAAGCCACAAATTAAATTATCCTCAATGCAATGTGCAACAGCACAGTGGTCTTTGAAGATGAAAAAAAAATGGCAAATTGGGGTGGGGATTAAAATGTATTTTTCCTTAAACTAAATTGCCGTACTAGATTAACAAGAGTTCTTGAATGAGTGTCACTTTTGTCTCTGCACAGACAGGACTACCAGCTTGTAATGCTGTTGTACGGTGTGTTGGTAGCACTACAATAGTTTGAATAAAGGTTCTCAAAACATGTTACGTTTATTTTGGTTTTTTGAGTTGAGGGATGCCCAACACTTCCGTTATGCTGAAGAGACCAAATTGGCGTGGGAGGCTGGAAAACTGACTGCTGACATTACTGAGGAGCAGCGAAAGCTAACAGAGGCTGACCTTGTCATTTTCCAGTTCCCCATGTACTGGTTCAGTCTGCCCGCCATCCTCAAGGGTTGGATCGATCGTGTGCTCACTCTCGGCTATGCTTTCTCCGATGAGAAACGCTACGGTCAGGGTATCTTCAAGGACAAGAAAGCTGTACTGTCATTCACGACTGGATCTGAGGAGTCCATGTTTAGTGCCAATGGCATCAACGGAGACATGAGATGAGACATGAGACATTAGATCCATCTACAGTACATGTATCCATTTCTCCATCCCTCCATTCATCTTTTTTCTTCTGCTTATCCGAGGTTGGCTCATAGGGGCAACAGCTTCAGCCCAGAAGCCCAGACTTCTCTCTCCCCAGCCACTTCATCCAGTTCTTTTGTAAGGATCCCAAGGCGTTCTCCTCAGCACGCAGGCTCTTCCCAGTAGGATGTGCCCAGAACACCTCCGCTGGGAAGGGTCCGGTAGGCATCCTAATCAGATGCCCAATCTACCTCATCTAGCTCCTCTTGATGCGGGGCCTCTCTCGGATGACCAAGCGTCCCACCCTATCTCATGGGAGAGATTTGACACCGTGTGGAGGAAACTCATTTTGGCTGCCTTTATCTGAAATCTACTTTCGGTCATGACTCACAACTCGTGACCATAGACGAGGGTAGGGACATAGATCGACCGATTAATAGAGAGCTTCGCTTTTCAGCTCAGCTCCTTCTTCACCACGACAGACCGATGCAGAGACCACATCACTGCAGACGCTACTTCAATCAGCCTGTCATTCTCCCACTCTATTCTTCCCTCACTCTTGAACAAGACCCTGAGATTCTTAAACTCATTCATTTCAGGAAGAACCTCAGGCCTGACCTGGAGAGAGCATGGCTCCTTTTCCCGAATGAAGGTCTCAAATTTGGAGGTGCTGATTATTATCCAGATTGCTTTACACTCAGCTGCAAACCGCTCCAGGGAGAGAGTTTAAACTAAAACTATATTCCTCCTTCTTTGTAACATTAATGGACAATTATTGCTTCCTTAAAAAAATAAAAAAGCAACAAGAATGGACCCCTGTCCGTGAAAATGTATCCCAATAATTTAATGACCATTCTTTACACAGAGTACATAAAGTACAAAACAATAATTCATCAGGGAGAGCAGAAAAAAACAGCATAATATAATTTCAGGAAACATAATTTTCCTTTAAGTATAGGGTTCCTGCGATCACTGTGGTTTGCATTTCCATTGCACCTGAAAGGTCAGAGTAATTTTTCCATAAAAGGTCGACGACTGTGGGAGTGGTAAAATGAAAAGCAGTAGTTTGTTACTTCGGTATATTTATGTGAAAAAAAGTGATAAGAAACACATGATGAGGCCATAAAAAGCTAGCATTAAGCCAGTATCACCATTTACTATTGTAAAAAATAATAACTGCATCTCATCAAACATATAGTATGCTGAAAAGTCACAACACATCCAACTTAGGTTTTAGAACAAATTGTAGTTCAATGTCTGCAACTCAAAAATAAAAGGTTTGCAAAAAGAACATATGCATCTTAGACCTGCAATGTCTTACCTCTCTTCCAGTAAACAAACAGTTTGATTGTTTCATTTTCTCTGTGACACCAGCCCGTGTGAAGAAAAAATAAATAACTGTGAATCTGCACATACTACACTGATCATTAAACAACAATTGACTGTGGGTTCAGATGAGACAAACATCTTGTCTGGTTTTGGGCCCTAGTTACCTATTTGAAAAATGGGGTCTACAATTGCTGTCTAAATACAGATTATAGCTTGGAAAGGATGCCTTCCTTTTTCTCTGCCTCCACTCACATCACAACTTTTAACTTTTATTAAAGTTAACCTTTGCGAATATGTGCCTGGCCTAGTAAGCCGAGGACAGAAAGACTCATGGAGTCGGTTTTTATGTGTAATGACCAGAGGACCAAAACTTTACATACAATTTGAGTAAAATCAAAATGACATAAACTTGTCCGCAAACATGTGAAATGAAGATGTTGAAATACAAGAGCCCTGTAATGTTTCAATGTGTGTTCTTCTCTTGGTGTTAGAGGTTAAAAGCAGATGACAGAATCCTTTGGAAGAGAGCATTTTGCCCATAGGATTAAGATTGGATGGCTGGGTTTAGAGCTGTCAAAAGAGCAAACTCAAATCCCTCAGTCACAACTATGGTTCTCAAATGAAGTGCATGTGAGCAGTGGAGGAAGGAGATATTTCTCTTTCATGCCACTTACTTCAGAAGCTACTCAACACATCAACTGGATTGTGGAGGATTTGAACAGCAAAAGTAAAGACAAGAGATTGTAGAAATTTGTTATCTGTTTTGCCTCACATTAGTAAACGTTCTATCATCATTGTTATTGATTCAAGGCCTGGGATTGGGACCTGAATCTTTCGATGAGCGCATCTAGCAGTCCAGCAACTCTGACATCTTAAGTGTCTTAAGTGACGTGCTTTGTAGCTCACCTTTAGAAACTTAACACTTTTGGCGAGAAACCTTGTCAGCCTCTGGTCACTCACCACTACCCCAAGTCACACACATGACAGAATGCGTGCAATCGGTTTAAGTTTCATCGAACATGAGTATTTGGTAGGCTCAACCTGTATAGCTCTCAAGCACGGTTACACACAAATCTCCCTGGTTTTGGATTCCAATTCCAAAATAAGTACAGACCCAGTATTTAGTGACAAAGACAATGTGATTATCATGTCATAATATAACCATACTCTAATAATTAAATAATTCTGATGATAAAAAACATGTAACATATATGCAAACTCTACGTGGATTTCAAAGTTGTATTTAATTAAACTGCCTACAATACTATTGTCCATTTACCACTCCGTTACTGTATGTTATCTGGGCTTCATGGTGAGCAGTCATGGGGCAAATTGCATCTTTAACCTTGCAAGAAGTCATTTGAATTGAATTAAAATGCCTTGGTATTTTGGTAACAGATGCATTGTTTGTCTAAAGAGCACTTTACTTGGGATTTGCCTTGGGTTTTTAATTTGAAAATAAGAAAACTAGAGCAGTCAAACAGCTATCTTTGAATCATGATCAATCGCACAACGTCCATTATTAACTTCCAATGAATGGAAAAACATTCACAATTTTCAGTTTAAAATGAATATTACATTAGGATACATAATATATTTAAATTTTGATACAGTATACACCTATTAGTATATTTAACATATCATACCTATTAACTTAACCAATTACTCAATATGTTTACCTTGTGAAAAAATAATCTCAATTCAAATTTAAGATTTATAAGAACCGAGAGTTGGGCAACGTAACACTTATAAAAATGAATTACCCACAGCGTTTTCCCAAAGGGTTTGCATGAATGTAGCCATGGAAATTGGGTCATCTTTACACACTTCATCCACTCTTCACAGGTGGCACAATGATGACAGCACTCCTCAGAAAATCAGAGGTGTACCTGTAATGTCCCCAAATGCACTTCAGTTTTGGACTTGGATTAGTAGTTTGTGGGTGCACAACACATACATTTACAGCACATACATACAGTAACACAGTTTTTATAATCACTCGGAGACTCATTTCCCACTTCTGGCACTCATTTTGTATGAAAAACACTGGGGTTCCCCAGGATTTCCTCCAAGTCTCCACATGACCGCAAACTACAGGGTGTGGGAAAAGCCATTATTAATAGTGCTTTTAAAAAAAACTAACAGTGTCGAACAAAAATAAAGTTAATGCCATCATTAACGTGGGGAATTGAGAGCTTTAATCTAAACAAATATATAAAATAACAAATGTTCTTTTTCTTTGATTAATCCTAATCCCTCAGTATAACAGTGCATATTTAGAGCAAGGATTTGAACTGCTGACCCTTTGTTCACTGGATGACCCACTCTTGAATAGCAACTGAGCCACAGATGTCCTACTGTAATTATTATTCTGACATCTTAAGAATTTTCTCTTTAGGCCTGTGGAAGGACATTAAACTGCCTTTCTCCCTGCTTCTTTTGAACGTGTAAAACCCCTTCTACAAAAACCCCAACAGATTTAATTGGATCAGAACTGGAGGATATGCAATTTACATACTTATGGAGCAGTTGACCTGCAGTGTTACACTTCGGAAACATAGACCGTGACAGCCCTTTTGAATGTTTCTCATTTTCCAAGTGGAATCCATGGGTGTCAAACTGAGCATTATAATGGTTGTTTGTCAATGTTTTCCTTTCAAATGGCTGGCAACCAGTTTAGGCTCCAGCACATCACTACACTATCAACATCCATTGAGTTTTGTGGTGTCAGTAGGAGTCCAGTCGAGTCCCGTTGCGTGACTTGTCTACATTATAAATATACATAATTGGAGGAAAGGCTTCTTCTATTTCTCATTCTTCTTTTGTGGGATTTTTTGTTCTGTTTGATACTGTTGTTTTGTATTGATGTCTTGTGAAATTAATTACGTGTTTTTTATTTTTTCCATTTTAATGTGTTGATTGTTTTGGAAAACAAATTTTACACCTGTCATTTTGTGCACTAATAAAATATACAGCCTTCATGAATTTGAAAAAAAAATCGTTTATCACACACATACGCACACGGTTAGCGTGTCGGGCTCAAAGTTTTGGGGTCGAGGTTTCGATTCTAGGTCAGTCCACACTGTGTGGAGTTTGAGTGTTCTCCCCGAACTTGCGTGGATTTTCTTCGGGTACTCCGGCTACCTCCCACATCCCAAAAGCATGCAGGCTGGTTGGACACTCTAAATTGCCCCTAGGTATGTGTGTGAGCGTGAATGGTTGTCCGTCTTCTCCGTGACACTTGTGAGAATAAGCGGTTGAGAAAATGAATGTACGTATATATAAATACACATACACTGATTACTTTCTTTCCATTGGGAGTGTTTCTCAAAGAACACAATGGATCACAGATAGATTGTTGACCCCAGTCCTAGGGGATGAACTATATCAGATAAAGGAAAAAGGACTATGACAAAAATAAATCAATCAAACTATTTGGTGTAATCTCTCTTTCTCTCTCTGCCTTAGAGAGTTGGCGCACATTAATAAGAGTGATCGACTTTTTGGCCCTCATATAAGCATGATGGATTGACTGGCTATAGGTTAACTAACAGTTTTTTTACTCATTTCAGAATGTTTATTTTTAATGGAATAATTGGCATTTCAACTTAACTCAACTCCCTGTGAATGTGCACTGATCGATTTTAGCAGTTATAATGTTTATGTTCAGATAAGAACTGTCATAACAAAGAGTGCCGGTGTGTACTGTATATTGCAGTGTCACATTTATTATGAATCGTGGTTATAGATAGTGCTGTAGAGATAGCTATTGATTAGAGAGAGTAGATAGTAGATATGTTTAGTTACGCACGTGAAAATACACTGTACCTGGGTGGAATCAATATCGACTCCAAGGGTAGAATTGCTTGTGTCAATGTACCTTTTTTTCAATGAAGTCACATACAGCTCTGCATGTAAAATACTGCCTGCCATTTGTTTTTACATTCAACTATACAGCTGTGATCCTTAATTGGAATCCTATTTTCTTTGTGCGTGGGAGGGGGGAGGGGATTAGTATCATTATAAATACTTCTATTCCTATTTTAATGGAGAGTAGTATAGCAACATATGTCCATTTTAAAGACTTAACCATCCTCAAATGAGCCAGCCTGTTTTGAACTCAATGAAGTCATTACTACTGCTATGGGTGGCTTGATGTTTTTTTTTTAACTTGCTTTTCTTAATGTCTTATGTTTGGTTGTCTGGTATTCTGTTGGGCTGTGATGAGTATCCTGCAAGGGGTATCGATTTGAGACCTTGATTACTATTTACTAGCTGCAGATAAACCTTTGTATGTTGTGTCTTGTTATGACACTGCAATGCTGATATTTTTAATTTTGAGTGAAATATTTAATTTTGAGAAAACAAAGAAATGAAAAAAAAACCCTCCTAAATCCAGATTAGTCTTTTGACATTTATAAAGATGTGCAATGCTGGACTACATGATGCATTATGATAAATAGGATGGATTAGGAGTAAAGGGTAAATTTCATGTGATTTCATTCTTTTCAAATACTGAGAAAATAGCACAAAGAACCCAAATTATCTAAAATTCAGAGCCGTTTTATTTTTCTACACTTTGGCACCATTATTGGACCCATAGACTCAGAAAGTATTTAATCCGATGCAGAGCATTAGGGGGAAGTATTTTTTTATGCATTGTGTTCTCTGTGGATGCTCCAAGAATCCTGTAATCCTCATTTAAAAGTAGAAATAGAAGCTGCTGCTTATGAAAATGACTACAAATGAGAAGTGCCACTGCTAGCAGTGCTCACAATATTACTTTGTATGTTAAATATGGCCATGACATATCTTGTATGAAAAGCATTCTTGCACAAGTTGTATTAGGACCCATTTGATCTTTGAGTCTCCTAGTCAGTAGCGATTGACGTTTTAGGTAATTCTGGTCTATACAGTACTGTGCCTTGGAGAAATGAATTTATTCATCTTCCATATCGAACATCTTCGAAAGGGTTGTGGGGTTGCTGGAGCCTAACCCAGCTGACTTGGGGCGAAAGGCAGGCTACACCCTAGACTGGTCGCCAGTCAGCTGTAGGGCGCACAGAGAGACAAAAGACTGTGTGCACTCACAAACATACCGCCACCAGCGGGAATCGAACCCGCGCCTTCGTGCACCGAAGCCTGGCAAGTGAACCTATACACAATGAGGCGGCTTTAGAGAAGTGAATTGACTATTTTAATTAATGCAACAAGAATTATGGTTGTGAGTCTTCGCTGAGGAAATCTGGCCCTTGTTTTCACATTTTAATTCATACAATACAACTTTAATATTTCAATACCAGCAGCAATATTTTGCTTTGCCTTATTTCCTTTTGTGTTCTTTTCCTACTTGAAACTAGGTGAGGTTAAAATTGTCTCTCGTGCAACAAGGTAATATATATTACTTGTCCCATTTTCAGGCTATTTTATCCAGAATGGCTCTCTGTGTTTCAGATTAACATGGACCTCCCTTATATCACTAACAGCTGAGCAGGACATCATGCTGAACCTCTAAAGAATGTAAATGATACAGAGTAGGACATGTTTCCAGAAGGTAATGGTGGCACACAATGAAAGTGGTACAGCATCCCGATTGGTATAAGAAAGTCCTTTATGTCACCGTTTTGATTACACTTAAAAATGGGCACAAATACCTTTGTTATTTTGTTATTCTAGATGCTTTTTGAAACATTCATTCATTCGTTTTCTGAACCACTTTATCCTCACTAGGGTGATCAGCTGACTTCGGGCCAGAGTCGGGGGACACCCTGTATCGGTGGCCAGCCAATCGCAAGGCACAAGCAGATGGACAACCATTGACATTGCACTCATAGCGGAAATTTAGAGTGTCCAATCAGCCTGTCATGCATGTTTTTGGAATGCGGCAGGAAAGTGGAGTACCCAGATAAAACCCATGCAGGCCCGGGAGAACATGCAAACTCCACAGAGGTGGACCGACCTGGATTTGAACCCAGGACCCCAGAGCTGTGAGTCCAACGCGCTAACCACTCAAGCCGCCGGGCTGCCCTGACCGATTTCCAATCCACTTAAATAGTTCACTTCTCATTTCAACAATAACAGACAAGGAGAAAAGGTAGGATGAGAATACGGTGGTGTGGGACGAAGGAGGCGGGGGGGAGGTTTGCATCTCATCTGTTGACAGTCAGGTATGTTATTATCATTCTGGGCTGCCCTCTAGTTTATCTTCCTCCAGAAGATAACAGCTCGCTTCTCGTGAGTATAGGGCCAGACAACCAATTATCTATGTGCCCTCTATCCAATGTGATTCAAATCACTACGCTGCCCCTGCTCTGCTGTCCCTTCTTACCCGTGATCAATCATTTCCAGCTCAAACATAAAACAGACCCTTTGAGGGTGACTGCATAGCACACATTTTTAAAAGGTTTATTACAATCATATTCCCTAAAACAGTACTACTCTACAAATTATTCTACTTCCAGTAGAATAGTATTCAGGTTATAAAAAGCCTTGATGGGAAACCTTGTGATTCAAAATACAAAAGAATGTTTGGAAATGTGAAAAGAAATCAAACATCCCCGAAACATTAATAAAATTCCTGTATTCAGCTGCTTTTTTTAAAATTGTCATGGTATGGTTGCTTTCTGACTGGTTATTAAGTGTTTTGGCGGGTATCATGTAACAAATTATGCTAATTAGATTTAAGCTATCTCTCTGAAAAATCATAGTTAAGAAAAACACTTCTGTAACAAATTCATTTATTAAGTAGCATACGACAATTTACCAAGCTCCCAAAAAGTGACATTACTTTTCTACATTACCATTGTTTAATGCCCCATTTGGTAACCAATTAACAACAGCAAATATTTATGGCATAGTATTGTGCATCTTTTTAATATTCGACATAAAAAAGCCAGGGGAGAGCACATTCATTGCAAAACTTCATTTGGCTTAGTGCTGGAGGAAGGCTATCAATAGGCTGATCTCACAAAAAGTGACAAACGTCTTTCACTGGGCCACATTCAGTTGCTTTTTGCAAATGGTATTTTGTCAGATATTAAAATATTTTCAACTTCCAGGGAAATGACAGGAGAGACCAGGTGTGAGGTCCTTTGTATGAATTAAAAAAAAGGGACATGTTGACATTTTATTCCTCATTTCAAGTGTGGACACTACAGCTCAAACATGTAACTCCTGTCACCACCTTGCTGGAAATTCTGCATTTAAAAAATGTGGCTGTCACGATGATGTAGGTTATTCCAAAGCTTCTCCAATACTATTTTAGTGAGCAAGCATTGTTATTTTCCTTTCTTGGCCTTGAATCGCTCTGCGGGTGCTCTTAGCAGACCCCCTAATCCCCATTTAACTGCTCTACTGCTTGTTGCTATGCAGGAAAAAACAGAAATTATTTCTCAGACAACTTGACGCAGGAACTAAACAGTACTAAAAGTACTGCAAGGTCAAATTGATGATTTTTTTCATTATTCATCATATTACATTTTTTTTTCTTATTCAAAAAGTTGGCATGCTCTGTTTGCAAAATGGATGCGCTGCCGTGATCAGAGGAACCCCTAAAAATTCAAGAACATGGTGTCAGAAGTGGGATAAGGACATTTTCATAACTGCAAAAGGATGGGCATGAAAATATTTTTACTTCTCCGCTCAACATTTGGGGACTAATTTTTAAATTTATCAGGGTTGTTGACAACAGTTTTTTACTTCATAAACTCACACATTCGCTGCCAATAACTGCCATAGACCCATCTAAACTGGGAGGGGCTGGCAGCAGTCGAATGATCACTACCAACCCGAACTAACTCTGCTAGTCAAAATGATATGGATGTCTATTCCCTTCAATGATACAGAAATGTGATCATTCAATGACAAGCAGCCAAATTAAAATTGCTTTGCTGTCTATCACAGTCAATGGGATTGAATGAGCTATTGATCTACTATGTAGTGGTGATGCTATCTTGGCTCCAGCACAAGGGTTTCTTACATAACCAACCCAAAGGGGTTCAGTGGGTGAAGGAGTTCAATCTAACCAAACAAGACAACACTCTTTCACCAACTTGGTGTTTTACGAGTCCAATTAGTTGATTGCATTCAGGAGCTGTTTGTTTTAACTGACACCTGATTGATTAATCTATCCGGATCGGTTGGAACAAAAACAGAACCTACAGCGGCCCTTGAGGACTGGTTTGGAGACCCCTGTTTTAGTACACTGGGTGTGAACAAGATATCACGAGTAGTAATATGTTTGTGTGTTCAAGACATAAGTAGGTTGAGATCAACCTTGTAGGCCATTTTACCATTCTTTGTTGATGCCCTATCAAAAGGCCCAAGGACTGAAATGGCACAAAATAAACAGACTTCCTGTTGTCTCTCAGATAACCATGAAATCAAGAAGCAGAACCATTGAGTGAGGAGAGTTCGGGGTCAGGGTCTCCCTCGGGATCTCTTCATTCTCAACGGAATGACCGATGACACTCCCCACAACCTCCCTGGAGACAAATGCCTTGGGATCTTGTTTATCCCCTGTTGTGGGTTTTACTTGCCTCATGAAAGAGCTAACTCTGCAATGTCTTTTATATAACGTCTGCTCTCACACATCGCAATGGTTGTCCCTAAGGGTGTTGTACAGTATAATAGAATCAACAATTAGGCCAAACATTTGCCAAGACTGGTTTTACACTAACAGAAACCACACAACAGTCATAGTGTGATGTTGAAAGCTTAATATTGGGAAATGATTACAACAACATGCATAACTGGTCTATCAGTTGGAAAAATTCTATTATTTAGATAATACACATTTTTGATGTTTGTTTCGTATTTGAAAAAATAAATTTCCCTTTGAAATTGGAAAGAATAAATGCTAAATTACCAAAATAGTCTGATAAGATTGGGTTGTGCTAAACTCACTTTGCTTTGACCAAATCAAATCGTGTGGTTTGCTATATGTGGCAAATTGACCGCACCATGATTCAAACTAGTTCTGAAATCATAATTTGGTTAGTATCATATTCTGTGGCTACTAGTACGTCTCCTAACATGAGTCACGGTTGAGCAATGAGGAGACGGAAAGTGTATATCATATTTAGAAATGCATTTGTTGTCAAATCCTGTCACGCTTGCAAAAACTGCACTGTGAAAGTAACCCCATCAAACCAAAATTAAGCAATATTAATTGTATTTTGGTCAAAAAATGCCATGGACTTTCCTAATGTTAATTTCCTCCTAAGTCATATTGCACGACTCGGGTTGCAATCTCTTTTTGAGCCATTATTAATACTGAAAATTTGATACTTGGAAATCATGAAATCATGGGAAAAAAGCAAATTATGGTGTATTCAGTGTTTTATCGAGCAAAAGAAATTCCTTGATCAACAGATACTTGGACTGATCAATCACAAAAATCTTAACGAAGAAGAAATATAGGCTAAAGGCAATGTTCTAAAGGGAGAGTAAACAAATCAAATGTTTATGCAATGTTCTCTTATTTGAGAGTGAAGTGCTGCCAAGTGGACTGTTGAGCACAGATTTTTCTCTGATATCTCCAAAGAAAAAGAGAAAAAATGGCAACAGACAGAGGAGGAGCCCACTGGGAACTGAGTAAGAAATATGGCCATGAAGTAATTCACATAAGTCATCGTCATCCTTCACTCGTATTCCAGAGGTGATTGGTTTGGCTGGTAGGGTGCTGCCCGAGAGAATGGTCAGCATTTACTCTCATGCCACTGCCCATGCACAAACCACATGAATTTGCTTTCTTGAATTGAAAATATAGTAATTAACACATGTATCTATCCATTCTTTGTACTGCATATCCGAAATAGGGTTGCTGATCTCCTCTGATCTTAGAAAGCACCACAACAGTTTTGTATCCATAAATAAGCAGCTGGCAGGCAAGATAAGTACCTTGAGTACGTTAGAGGACCATTCATGACGGCAGGCATGTAAATTTTTTCATGGGAAATGCTCATTTTAATCCAAATTCGAGAACTTCATAGGTACTTGACAACACAAGTTCACTTCCGAAGGTCAGATTTTGTAGAGCATTTTATATGCTCTTGTTCGGAAGAAAATAAAGGGACACTTTACTGTTTCAGTGGCTCTTTAGGCCACAGAGAGAGACAGCAACACTTTACAAAACAGCTGGTAAATAAAGTTGCCTGTGGATGATTTTCTGTCACCTTCTCTTCTTGCATCAGGCGTGATTTTCAATATGTAGCCCATGCTCTCGAGCACGCGATAAAAAAAAAAAAGGAAACTATGACTCGAGGCACCAAAGCAGTGTGTGTCTAAGGCCAATGACAAAATTGGTTTTGTTGAAAAAGATAATATTTGTCTGGTCATACAGTGGCGGCGCGGAACTCGAGTGGTTAGCGCGTCGGCCTAACAATTCCGAGGTCTAGGGTTCGATTGAATTTCCCCAAGGTATTGTGAATGGTTGTCCGCCTGGTACCCGTAGCTGGGATAGGCTCCAGCACCCCCTGTGACCCCTGTGAGGATAAGCGGTTCAGGCAATGAATGAATGAATACAGGTTTACATAAAAAATTATATACTGTTTGCCGACTACTTTTTATAGGCTTATTTGAAGGTAGCTTACGAAATTTAAAAAAAAGATAAATGGTAATTTAAATATACGTAACATTTTTATCTGATGCTTTTAACTTAATCAGTAAAATTATTTATTTAAAAGTAGCTTTTTCCCCAAACATTACAGTTTTAATGAAAGTAAAGTTCTTCAGGATGTAGGGTGTCTTAAACAATAGAATAGGTAAATATTTAACAATGACAAGGTACACGTGTAGCTTGTTGTTCCTGGATACTCCCATTAATCCAGCCAGCTAATCTTGCATTGGCCCGGGAAGTGGCAGTCAATTTGCAAATACTCTACTTTTTCCAAGTAGATCTTCAACTATCTGACTGACAGACTGCTGTATGTTAATGCTGGGGACAAACCCTGGTGAGCAAGACTAGGGCACTGCAGGGAACATGATGCTTCTCCCTTTTTATTTACACCATACGTGCCATTTTTAGAAATACTCTGATGACATGGATGTCGTGATGAATGAAGGGAAAGGGTGGAAGGGAGTACCGGGGATACATTTCCTCCTTGATAGAGTAGAGGGGGAACAATGTCTGTCCAGGCAAAGGATAACGGAACACAACAAGGTGAAACACCAAGGGCTGAAATAAGAGATAAAGCGGACGTTGAAGGTGAAAGTGAACGTAATTCCTGAGGTTGTGGGAACACCCAACTGGGAGAGTGGCTTCAGCAGATCCCAGGAACGACATCTGAACCCTCAGTCCAGAAAAGTGCAGACATAGAAGATGCTAAGGTACTGTACAGATGTATATATAGAAATGGTAAAACCAGTGAAAGGATGAAACATTGGTGTTATTATTCTTCCTACTTGCAAAGGTTTCAAACATTTATTAAACAAAGCTACAGCCTGTGCTTCTCTAAAATTGACTACCTAATTATTTAAGAGTTTGTAGCAAAGAGTGGAAGTGTCACACAGATATATAACACGTCACAAAGTGGCTGTACAGGACTGAGGAGTTTAAAACACACAATACATGAACATTCTATGTCAATCCATTATTTACCATTCTACTGAAAGTTTCAGAAAAATCCACTCGTAATGTTATTGTTTTCCTATTTGTATAGGGAGGCAGATTTATAGCACTGCAGAATGTAGTTTGATCACATTTTGAATTGAACGTTTCATATTGCAATGTACATCACTTTTTGAACACAATTTTACAGGTTTCTTTAACAAAAACATATATCATAACATTGGAGGAATGGATCAATGATTTAGAGTACATTATAATACAAAATTCAGTGCTGACAAAAGTAAATGTTAATAGTTCTATTAAGGAATTAGTCATCAATCCCCTGTCTGGTTTGTGGTCTGCATTTATTTATTAATTTGTTTTCATTTAATTTTCTATTTTGTTATTTTTTGCCAATAAAATGTGGTATAGTTTAACTGACAACGGGGAATAACCAAATACCCGTCCTCAAAATAGCCAATTAACCACTCACAAACAAAACCAAGCATACTTCTATTTTGCTTGGAAAAGACGGCGGCTGGTTGATGTTTTGGATCACTTGCTCCAAAATAAATAAAGGATTGGTTAAAAAAATAAGTGCATGAATACCAATCAACTGTGAAATTACACAACAAAGTAAATCTTTGGTTACCTGTGTATTTCAGAAAAATGACTTTCAAACAAGCTGTTCTGCATGTTGTGTTTTGTGGTGTGTCCATGTGTTACATAAATGCTGGGCTTCACTTCCTCTAAATACAAGCAGTTGGCCGATATGAATACACTGATGCTGGCCAAACAGATGTGTGCGGTAGCGTGGGATTTGCTAAACCTTTCAGATAGTTTTACTTGTTTTCTGATCATATTTTACCTTAAAATTCTGGTTCAATGAAAAATTGTATGACAACCAGACATCAGAGCAGCAGAGTAGCTGAATGAATTTTAGCTGAGTTGAGGACATAGTCTTTAACGTTTATTCGTAATTTGCATTTAGAAGTATCAATCAAAGCAGTATTTCGTTATATCTGAAGTTAAAGGGGTCTGTTACCTAGTGTAATCTAATTAGCCTGGTGAATGAGCTTGAAAAACATACAAAATCAGGAGACAGACCCAAGTATTTTCAGGTTTTCCTTTTTTTCAAGTTATTTTAGTACTGGTGTGGGTGTTGGGGAGGATTTCTCAAGGATGTTTTTCATGAGGGGGCATTAATATATTCATTCATTGATTTTCTGTACCGCGTATCTTCACAAAGGTCACAGGGAGGTGCTGGAGCCTATCCCAGCCAACTATGGTCACCAGAATGGCAATACCTAGGAGCAATTTAGTGTGTCCAACCTGCCTACATTGCATGTTTTTAGGATATGGGAGGGAAACTACACACAGTGAGGACCATCTTGGGATCAAAACCACGACCCCAGAACTGTGAGGCCGAAGCGCTAACCACTCGGACGCTGGGCCATTTTAAGATCCTTTTTTCATTCATTCGTCTTCTGAAACGGCGTATCCTGTGGGCCTCTCAGCTCTGGGGTCCTGGGTTTGAATCCAGGTCGGTCTACCTGTGTGGAGTTTGCATCTTCTCCCCTGCGTGGGTGTTCTCCGAGTACTCCGGTTTCCTCCCACATTCCAAAAAAACATGCATGGTAGGCTGATTGGACACTCTAAAATGCCCCTAGGTCTGAGTGTGAGTGTGAATGGTTGTCGGTCTCCTCGTGCCAGGCTGTCCACCGATTCAGGGTGTCCCCCGTCTCTGGCCCGAAGTCAGCTGGGATAGGCTCCAGCACACCCCAAGACCCTAGTGAGGATAAAGCGGTTCAGAAAATGAATGGACGGATGTTTTATATTGTTACTATTATATAGTTTCTAGTAGAGACACCCTCAGCTTTTGACATTTTCTTGATGAGCTTCAAGGGGTGATCATTTGTTAGAATTATTATGGAATATTCTATATGTGTTGTAAGCATTTTTCAATAAGTAATAAGGCTATAAACCAATTCATGAACCATGGACACTTTTCCTCCACATCGTCTTCTCAAGGCCCCACAGCTCGAGGACACATTGTTTTCACGCACGCTTTTCGGCAGAACACAACGGGACTGTTTTGACGGGACTCCAGCAGAAGATGGCGATAATCGCATTATTGTTTGAAAATACGGCTTTGCTTTGTTTACCTTGAAAGCATTCCTCACACTGTTGTTTTTCTAACCAGCGAGGGTGTTATTGTACTGATTACATAACCATGTTTTTCGAGTGTCGCGATTAAATACAATGATTCAGTTACTGCAATTCAGAATGCACTGGGGACTAAGACGACGTCACAGCGCATTTTCCTTGCAAGTTGTAGGCAGAGTTTGTTGAAAGATGTTTTTCCTTTTTTAATTAAATATTACTAATAATGATTTAAAAGGTTTGAATCGTTATTCCAACATTTGGTCCTTCGAGCCGGTTGTTAAAGAAATCAGACATGAAATTAACAATGCGGAAATGAGAAATTTCATGGCATTCGTCCAAATTGTTAGGTAAATTGAACCTGGCTGGGGTAGATAAGATAATTGGTTAAGGATAGGCATAGTTTCCCTAGAAGAAACATGGAGCGTCTTTAGGTGCACAAAAGACTTTCCTTGTTTGACCTGAAGGGGGCGTATGCTTTGGTAGGTCATATTGATGACTATTGGGACGTTATTACTGTCTATTGCTTTAGGGGCATACAAATTAAGAATTTAGCCAAAACTTACTGCATTGCAATTATGGGGTTAATACAACTGAATGTTACGGTGATAACGATGGGCAATAACAAGCTTAGATAAAGGGGAATATCTACAAACAAACAAAAAAATCTAAATTCAGGTAGGGCCTTCCATGGTGTGAAACAAGTGATGAATTAATGTCTATGTTTTAAAAATAACATCTCCAAATTATAAAATATCAACCTTGGGGAAATGCTTTAAGTAGATGGGTTGATTAGAATGGGCAAAATTCGATAACATTGAAAGGGGGTGAGATAAAGTTTTTACAAACGGTTAAAATACAAAAAGGGGGTGTGTGTGTGTTTCAATGTGTCACAACTTTTCCGTTATTACATTATTGGCGAATAGATGGTTAATCACAGCCACTCGCAGGGCAGTCCACATGCTAACTGACTGGGATAAGGGGCGGTGGCAATTGAACAAATTTCTATTTTTAGATATGTGGCATGTGAAACTAATACATTAATTATCTAGTTTCTTCAGGCATCAATCTTGCGGTTCGAGGATCTACTAATGCGGAGTGGATCCAGACCTTCCGGAGTGTGGAGTATTCCTGGTGTCCTCAAGAATTCGTAGGTTTTCTCTGGGTACTCCAGTTTTACTCCAACAAACCAAAATTGTGGATGATTGGGGGAGCACTCAAGGCAAATTCCTTGATTATGAGTGCGAGCGTGGATGAGTGTCTGTCTTTTGTGTTTTAATTGGCTGGCCACCAAGATATATCAATATTCTAATATCAAGGTGGAATATTTCTGAAATCGCTGATAAGCCTTTCAAGGACGGCGGTGGCAGAGTAGGACAGAAACAAAAAGAAAAGAATTTCGCCAAATGAAATTTTTTGATTTCTGCAATGGGGAATTTTGGGAACCTGGGGGACTAAACAAAAACAAAAGACTTATCTGGGAGGGCTGCCATTTTGAGTCATGGTAAATTTCATGCCTCAAAAAAGGGGGAGGTTATATATTCAATCTATATGCAGATATATGGCAAAAACACGGGCGATTCCCCCTTATGTCAAGCTACAAAAGCTACGTATCCATTTCAAGGGATACACATGGAATATGTGTGGTACATAATCCTAAAACAGATTGGGGAAACCTTGTTGCAGAAACTGGTCTAGATTGGCAAGCTTGGATGACACACGTGTGCAAAAAAACATCAGGCCTTCGATAAAATTAACCCATACGGTGGGGCATTACAAATCATAATTCAGACTGACAAATTAACTTGTGAATCTTTGTCTGACGTTTTTCCTAAGTCCATGGGTAAGAAGGTCGTCGGAGATGGAAACACCCGGATCCGCCATAGTAAAATTAAAATCTGAGATGACCAGAGAATTCATTTCTGCAACGGGGAGTTCCCAAACGGGAGGCGGTAAGAAATAATTGGTTATTGTTGATGGAAAATGCAGCTATTATAAATCAAACCTGTATCAAACCTGTATCAAACCTGTATAACATGTATGGGGGGCCGACCTCTCTTAAGAGTAGTACCCGCGCAAATTACCCCTGATTGTGTAAAGGAGATAATGCAAAATTTTTAGTGTTATATAAAGGTCTCATACTACAAGTTCTGTTTAGAAGTGTTACACAAAAGAGGAAATAATTTATAATTAGAATTATACCAATATTTATTACAATAATTTATACCAATTATTGTGGCATAAAGGCTCATTGAACTGTACTCATATATTGATCTTGGATTGAATCGAATTTTGCCAGACTGTAATATCTGTACATACTGTATCGTTTTTCAAAGAATTGATATTGACAAAAGATGTAAGCCCAAAATGTATGAAATGGAATAATGTCTACCCAGTTACAACGGCAGCAAAGGACAAGCCTAACTTTTCAACACATGTCGCGTTTAATCATTTTACCTGCTTAGTCCTCACAGGGCACGGACCGGCACTGGGAGCGATAAATGTGACGTGGTGTGCCCACGTCCTAAAACAGACTACACCCCTGATTCCACGTTCTGACCTATGGTGGTGGTGGGGTCAAAACAAATTATACGACTCCTGCCAAAATGACAGCAGGACTTTGGGCCTTGGTCTCACTGCTATTACCAGTGTCTGTTTTTCCATCTACAGTAGAGGAGATACAATTGGCCGCACAGAAATCAGGTATGATGGCGGGCCCCTCGCGACGGCGTCGCATGGAGAGAGGGTGATCCGACATACATTGATGCGATTGGCATCCACGAGGATGAGTATAAGTTGGCTAATCAGATCGCAGCAGGTTGGGAGTATATTTTTCTTTTAATTACTCCAAACAAAAATGTTGATTGGATAAATTACCTGCATCACAATGTCCAAAAACTTGGAAATTATACTGAACAGGGATTTGTGGCGATAAAGGAACAACTGGCAGCCACTAGTCTGACGGCGTTCCAGGATCGTGCAGCGGTTGAAATGCTTCTTGAAGGAGCAGGGGGCGTATGCAACGTTTGAAAATGTTGCACTCAACAACACGCCCCCCACTGGGTCCCACACCAGGGCCAACGATGGCCTGCAGACCCTAAACCGCAAGATGAAAAAGCATCCTGGAGTAGAATAATGTCCGCTGACAGATTTGTGGCCTCACTAATAATGATTTGGCCTAATTTGTGGTAGCCCTTTTTGCTACGATTTTGACATTATGTGGGTGTTGTATTATTCCCTGCTTAAGATCTTTGATGAGCCGACTTATAACCACTGCGATTGCCCCTACAAATTCCAAATTGCATGAATTATATCTCCTACTGAAGTGCTGACACTAACAGTGAATTCCAAGAGCATGGTAATTACGAGGATGGATTGGACGAAAATGATCTTATTTTCTGCCGAACGAGTAGAGCCTAAGCGGGTAAAATTAAAACAGCCAACGGTGATATCCCTCTATTTTGAATTTGTCATAAAATGAATAACAAACATATAGTAAAAGGAGGGAATGTTAGAATTATTATGGAATATTCTATATGTGTTGTAAGCATTTTTCAATAAGTAATAAGGCTATAAACCAATTCATGAACCATGGACACTTTTCCTCCACATCGTCTTCTCAAGGCCCCACAGCTCGAGGACACATTGTTTTCACGCACGCTTTTCGGCAGAACACAACGGGACTGTTTTGACGGGACTCCAGCAGAAGATGGCGATAATCGCATTATTGTTTGAAAATACGGCTTTGCTTTGTTTACCTTGAAAGCATTCCTCACACTGTTGTTTTTCTAACCAGCGAGGGTGTTATTGTACTGATTACATAACCATGTTTTTCGAGTGTCGCGATTAAATACAATGATTCAGTTACTGCAATTCAGAATGCACTGGGGACTAAGACGACGTCACAGCGCATTTTCCTTGCAAGTTGTAGGCAGAGTTTGTTGAAAGATGTTTTTCCTTTTTTAATTAAATATTACTAATAATGATTTAAAAGGTTTGAATCGTTATTCCAACATCATTCATTCATTCATTCATCTTCCATACCACCCATCCTCGAAAGGGTTGCAGGGGTTGCTGGAGCCTAACCCAACTGTCTTCGGGCGAAAGGCAGACTACACCCTAGACTGGTCGCCAGTAATTCGAGGGGCACACATAGAGACAGACAACAACACTGTCACCGAGTGGGAATCGAACCCAGACTGCCCACACCAAAGTCAGGAGGAAGAACCATTGCCCCAACGGGTGGCCCAGAGGTGATCAGCTCAAATGGTTTTCACTTTACAGGTATCCCTTAACATGTTTAATTAGTGTAGATTCTTGTTTTATTAACGTACTTGGGACCATTTTTTGAATCACATTGAATGAAGTTTGTCTAAACCTATGGCCTGTAATATATGAAAGAGAGAGATTGCAGTTGACAAATGCCTTTACTATTATGAAGACTGTCTGTGCAAGATTTGTTCTGAATGTGTGCAAGAGCATATGCATACAGTGACCTTAAGATGGAACGGCAATCATAATACCCAACACACAGATGTACTGCATGCCATTTTGAGTTGAATTTGAGATGGAGAGACCTCCGCTGCCTGGAACTACATGGCAATCATGTTTTTATACTTTGTGCCACATGGGAGTCTGCCAAAAATAACCATTGAGCAATGAGCATAGCTTTCAAAAGTTTGCTTAGGGGTTGTCTCAAAATTTCCAAGTGACATCCCACCCCTTGTCCCAAATGAACTGTTGGTATGAACGGCTGTTGTTGAATGTATCTATTCAAACTCCAAGGAGGCTCGATGTAGTGAGATGCACTCCATATTTAACTAATTGAATTCATCATTTACTGTGCATGATGTAGGAGGTTATGAAACTTGAAGTACCACTATGTGTCCTCAAGTGTCTGTTTGGCTCTTTGCCTAATACTGCCCAACTGTTTTGAACAATCGTTTTACAGCACCAACCAGAGCAACACATTAACCTCTGCTCCTCGTGGGTTGCTGATGCTGTAGTGCATTTAATTGTTTCAATTTTTCCTCTTCCTAAGAAACATTGATTTTTTTCTTTCCAATTGGAGTTTTAGATTGTTAATTCGTTATGCTCCATGTCACACTGTGAATAAAAAATGTACGCACACGCACAATTTGCTTTTCTGTTTTTTATGCATGCATTAATGACGACCTTGGACGTAAAACAAGAATGCATGGCTTAAACCATCAACATAATGATGTGCAGTATGTATGAAATGTTGTGAGGCAGAGGGGAGCATGTAGAGCAGGGGTGGGTAATTATTCCACAAGTGGGTCCTGGTCTTTGTTCCAACAGATTCAGCACATACAGTTAAACCATAGAGGTTTGTCCTGAAACAAACAGCACTTTACTGCAATCAATAAAAATGTCTTGTTGTTCAGTTGGACTAAAGACCTGCACCCACTGCAGGCATTTATGGACAAAGTGCCCACTACTGATGTATAGGATCTAATAGAATCTTGAGAATAGTCAAGGTAAGAGTCGTATATTGTGAAAATAGTGTTAGGCTCATTTTCCTATTAATCAAAGTGAGTACAGTTCCAGTCTTTTGTTTTACCTATTCGAGTGGTGCATGATGTGGCTTGACTTTGGCTCATTTGCTGATGTAAAGCCAACTGGTGTATGGGAAGCAAGCAAAAAGAACCAACCGAGCACGGGCACCAGTGCAGAACAAGCACACGTTCGTATAGAGGAAAAGGGGTATGGATGTGTTTGCTGATGGGCTGCGAGGTGTTGACAGCTTTTGCTTGGAGTCATCTGTGGTGCCTTTAACTTCTGCCACAAAACAGGAACTTTGTAATGGATTTAAACAGCATATATCGCGTGTAGCATAAAACAAGATTATGCCTGTTAAAACAGATTCATGCCAAGAGTAAATTGAAAACAGGTATTTTTTTCCTTCAAACATTTAGTTTATAGCTTTTTGCAAATTAAATGTATATATAGTAACATCTTTAAATGGCAGATGTCCTGAATTTAAAATGTTAAAGTCATGATTGATGTTATGCAAGGTGATTTACAGGGAGCTAGTGGAATACATGTTAGTGTGGACGATATCAGTAGAAGGCAAGAGTAGTGAGATAGTATCCATGAAGTGCCTGTATGCATATCCCACAGGACAGTTTCTGTAGTCTGTTCTCTTTAAAGAACAACAGAATATTTTATTGAAGCTGTATTAATTTTTAATACTAAATGGCACTCCCTCGCCATTTCCTATTGTTTTTTCAAGTGAGTGAGTTGATATCCCTTTATTGTTCCCATGTAGCTTTTATCATCTGGGGGCATTGTGTTATGATGCCTCTTGAGTGCTGACTTTCCCTTTTGTCCTTCTTTTCTCCAATTCCCGCCATTGTCAAGCTTTTGTCTTCTTCTAGCTTCTTCCTTTAATGCTTTTTTTCATTTAGCCTGACGACAACGGTATTACACTCAGGAGATTTTCTAAAGTTGATTACAAGGCATTAAAGCAGTGTGGTGACAAAACATGTTATTGCTTTTATTTTTTTTAAGTCTCAATTGAATCAGAATCACACAATTGATGGTTGAATTGGAAAAAATATCAAATAGCAGTACTTCTGTGGGCACAAGGTTTTTTCACACTATGATGAGAAAATTATCGTTTCCTCCTTGGCTGAGGATGATGGTAATTCAATGAATTAATGAGATATGATTTCAGGAGAACAGGTGTGTGGAAAAGCAGGTGCTGCTGTGCGATAGTGTCAGAAAATGCACGTCCCTCATCTCTCCACAAGAACCTTGTCTACCAGCTGCTGCAACCTTGCGAAGAGAGAACTAAGAGGTTTTAATTAGGAGTGAGTGTGCCATTAATTACGTATATCGTTTACCCGCATATCAAAGTCTTACTGGGATCCACTTTACTCTTTGGCTCCACCTCCTCTCCTTCCCCTTTAGGTCAGGGCAGCTTTAAAAAAAAGCAAGAGAATCTATTGCCCTCTGGGGACAAAAATAAATTTGGTAATTTGATACAAAGTATATCTATCTACTTTGCTGTCATATTACTATGTATCTCTTTCCCAAGTACTATTCAGTATCTTTTCAGGTTTAATATCGGACTCCAATGATAAGTCATGTTTGAAAAGGGAGGCCCCTGAGAGCTCATTGAAATGGCCAGAATTTAAGTGAGAGTAGAATTGCATGCATCACAGATAAGTCCCTTCAGTGAGTTGGGGAACTGTGAAGAGAGATTTCATATGAATTGAACCTCTCGGTTCATTGCTCCATCTAATTTAATTTGTCCCTTTTGTACATGTAAAGGGAGGCCATAATACGGTGCGAAACCTGAGATGGGTTGTTGCTGCCAACAATGTGAGAGAAATTCATATACTAGCATGTTTACATTCCATCAATATACCCTTCTCTCCATATTTCGAAATTTCAGACTGATAAACTAAAAACTATAAACCACAACCAACCACTGGCTAAAAGTGCAATGAGAAAAGCTGTGGAAAGTAACGATTGAGTAAGTCTGTTAAAAGGAGAGTGCGTTATTTGTTGGTGTATAGACCTTTGAAAGGGGACCTGTCTTGAGCATAAAACATAATGAATGCACTGTGCTCAAAATTATTAAGCCACAACAAACACATTGTGCAGTTGCTTTGAAGTCAACCTTCATAAGCCGCTTACAGACTTAAATACTTCAACATCAGCGAGTGTTGTGCCTTGCAATTTAAACAGAATGTGTATTTCAGACATAAGACCATGTGCGGGATCATTCACGTCCAGCTGCTTCAGACATGCATGGTCAGCCAGTATCCTCGTTAGTAGTGGACTAAAACCAAAATGAACAAATACACCTATTGACATATGTTTTGAGACTTTTCATCATTCAGTTGAATGAGGAAGTCTAAAATATTTTACCAGCTGTGTACACCTATTCAATAATGAGGTTTATAATTTTAAATAAGTAACAAAAACAAAACACATGCTCAAACTGTGTTTTAACCACAGACTCTTTACAATTTACATTTTTTTTGTTAGATGCACACTCATCTCTCAGAACTCTCGATATAGCTGCAAACCCGTTCCCGTTCCAAAATTTAACCGTTTCCTTCTCAGCTGTTAGATCAACTCTGCTGTATTTTCAGTTTGCCACCTTGATTGTTTGAATGTTTTGGCTTTATGCTTGTCAACATGTGCTATTCCATGTTGGGTCATGATGCTAGGTATACTCTGGCCTAAACAGTTATTTTTTTATTATTGCTCTGTCATTAACCTGTGGAACAATACTGTTGTAGTCAGACAAAATCACAAACAACAAATGATGCAGATTTGTGACTAAATTATTGGACTATATATTACTGTGTAAGTTCAGTGTGGAATGTACAAACAGTCCTAGGGAGGAGGAAGTGATCAGAAAAAAATGCAGTCAAGATTGAGGTGTCACACTCAGTCAGCTGACTGATCATTAATGAGAACTGTTACCAGGTTTAATAACCTATAATAATGATGGCCTTACACTTCTTAATTTGTTCCTGGAGCCTGACAGAACATGATAGGAAACCGGAATGATTGAAGAAACCCCACATAACCACAGGAAAAAAAACACAAACTCCTCACCATAACCCCCCAATTTGACAATTTTGCCACAAATCTTATGGCCACATATTCACTGTGTGGCACATAATGAGATGTGCGGAAAAAATAGTACATACCCCAGCAATTTCTGTTCTTGGTGCATTTTTAACAGTACACCTGCTGGTTTCTAGAATTGCAAAAAGGACGGGTAAATGACTGAGCAGCAGTGGGTGATAACGGAAGCGTTATTTCTGATGAGATCACTTAAATAATGGAATGACTGTGTGCATCAGTTCTTGCACAACCAGTGGTGCTTATTTCTAAATGGCTTTATGAGTACTGCACCACACGCCATAGTTAGTTAGGCTATAATGGTAGTCAATTTATTAGAAAAATAGGCAATAACTGGCGCAATTCCTATTTTATGATACTCATTTGTGTGAACAAGCACACATGTACAATCAACCCCGCACACACAAACATGCAGGCAGATATCAAATTCACAACTAAAAATAAATAGGACATGGCCTTGAATTTATTTTCATCATTTGTTCTGGCCCTTATAGCTGTTCTTTGTTACAACTGATCAGGTGATGACAAAGACAGTAAAAAAAACTGCGACTGCTTTTTATATGAAAAGAAAACGTTAGAATAATGTCAGAATAATCTGGTTTTAACATTCTTTATGAATACAGTACAGCCACACAGATATTTTGCTCTCATCACTACCAAATTTGGTTCCATATGTCTGGTGTGATTCAAGCAAAATAACTATTTTGTTAAATACGAGTTTTATGTTTTTGCGTGTAAGTCAATTTTCAGTTATGAATTGTCTTGTAAAGTTGAAAAAATATGATGGTCTTAGGTATTTATAATAGCATGGTCAACAAAGTCTACAAATATAGATTTTTTAAAATAAAAATATCATTATTGGATGCGTGAGGATGATTATAATTTCCTAAAAAAACATTTATTTTATTTATTTACTACTTATTTATTTTATTTATTTACTAATTATTTATTTTATTTGTTTAATACTTATTTATTTTAATTATTTACTACTTATTTATTTTATTTATTTACTACTTATTTATTTTATTTATTTACTACTTATTTATTTTATTTATTTTATACGTATTGAAAAAATGAGCTCTTTAAGTTAGTAATTCTGCAGTTATGCCATTGAAAGTGTTATTTAGCTTGACTGGCATAAAATCATATAACATGGATGCACACACCACTTCACAACAAATACCACATCTTTTGATACAATCATTTATTTATTCATCTTCCATACTGGGCATCCTCGTAAGGATTCCTAGAGCCTATCCGAGCTCACTTTGGCGAAAGGTAGACCATGCCCTAGACTTGTCGTCAGTCAGCTGTAGAGCACACATACTGCATCGAAGTGAGGCGAGTGAACCTCTACAAATACGATGCGCAGAGTTCATTATGCTATCATTATCAATAAAAACTAACTAATGATACATTTTTTGATAAGCGCTTATGTTTATGAACTAATGTGGCTACAACAATCGTGTCTCTTTTGATGTTTTGCCTTATGACAATTTGAGTTGAAAGTCTCATGTATCTCTTAGCTTTACTCAATAAATTGCAATTTTACTCTCTGTTATCTCTTGCCCAAAAGCAACAATATAAACAATATTGACTTAAATTGCACCAATGGTACAACACAATCCATTCTTTCACCTTGCTGATTCTATAAGAGATAAGAGGTTGAAGGTAAGTAACACCCCAATTACGTCAGAGGACAGATAACTTATAAAATGTTGTTTTAGAGCAAGGCCCTGTATGACAATTAGCTCTACTAGATGGTGCTATATTTAAGTTAGTATGCAAAGTAAAATAGGCCTGCTGGGAATATAATCCATATCCATTGTGTTACAAGAACATTTTATATGATTAGCATGCAGAGTCATTAACAGGCCTAGCAATCAACCCCTCTAGAAGAGAACGTGATTTCTCCTAAATGGAAGACAGAGAACTAACTCATTATTTTTGGATATGCAAGGTATTGGCTTTCAGATTAATATAGACACCACATTGAAGTGTTTCTATGTGCACATAGACATGAAGGTCAGTGTACGGAGGGGGCATCAGCAGAAAAAAGTTGCATCGCCCTTGAGCTGCAGAAATACTTGAGAAAATAAGCTTGTGTGGAAGGTATTCAACTTGAGTTACAGGAGGTTCAACATTAAAGCTGATTTCAAATAAAAAACAGCAGCTTACTTTAGATGTTGACACGCTCCAGGCCTCGGCTACACAGTTGCAACTGTCACACAAGGCTAAAGTCATTTAACACACCAATAATTCATGGGAGATGTTGGAATTAAATAATTCTTACTTGCCTACTAATTAGATTTTTTACACATTAGCTGATGCTCAGTCTATTAAAATAAAATTTGCAAATTGATAGTGCACAGTGCTTTCTTTGCAAGAAAACGTGCCACAGATAAAGTTGATGCCATGCTTTTTAATAATTGTGGGTATTTTTTCATTGACACTGTGCTTGTAAAACTCTTTTATTAAAATAACATTGAGTATGTGTGCTTTTATAAGGTATGAAGCAGTATGGTGCTGAACATACTGTAGCGCGGTGGACAAATCAATATAATTTTTAATGGAAGCAAAAAGCCCTAAGGTGCAATTAATACTAAATTGGAGACTGGAATTCATTGTGAGCTTTTACGTTATTTGGGGGGGATGAGTACAGCTTTCGTCTGTATTTTCTCTTTTCAGTGGACAAACATGTATCATAGTAAGGCATCTACCCTCTCATAAAAAATGAATCACACATTCATAACAGCTCAATGGTTACCTTTTCAGTTCATTCCAACTACCAAAAATCCAAGCAGCATTCACTAAAAAACGATTTAACAATCCCGCACACTACGTTACAGGTCAGTTGTGTTTGGGTATGTCACTTTGTGCATAGCTGGTCTGTTTTTTTGTTTTTTTCTTGAAGGGGCTAACTGATGAATGGCTGTTGAGTTGGGCTGTTTGGTGGGTAAACCATACAACGCACAATAATTTGGCTCCTGCATTGGTATTAGCCTATTTTATCTACGGTATTATTATTTAGTTCGCTGGAGACAGCGGTCTGAACTTGTTTTTACCCCCCGAGTCCCACTGTCATTATTATTTTGCAGAAATGTAATAATTCTAGTAATTCTAGCCAACCCGGGTTGTAGTTGTTCTTTCACCTGACTTTGGTGCGGGCAGCGTGGGATTGATTCCCACTGGGTGGCGGTGTGATTGTGAGGGCGAATGGTTGTCTGTCCCTGTGTTCCCTATGAATTGAAGTCAAAGGTATAGTATGACCTTCGAATGAAGTCAGGTGGGAAAGGCTACAACAATCGACAATCCTGACAAGGATAAGTTGTGTTGAAAATGAAAAAAATAAAAAATGTGTAATGGGATTCAAAGAAATTCCATGGTTTGAAAGCCTACATATTAGCTAATGTTCAATTGTTTCTAACATCAAACTGTTCCTTACATTTCAGTCTCCATGGGACAATCATATCTTCATACAAATGCCGTCAGATAAATGCGTTAATAATGGCGTTAACGTAAAACTCCTTTCACGTTGCCAAGATTTTATATCGCACGATAAATTGCGGCGCTTCCCATAACCCGTAATTTGGAATTCAAGACAACCCCGATAGCCATCATCTTGGGAGACAGAGCATCATCCTGCTGACTTCATCCCAGTAAAACTTAATTTGGGGTTTTAATGGCCAAAATGGGGCATATTGAGGCAGCGTGACAAACGTGAACCAGCCTGGCAGCTTAGCGCGACCCATTATTGTTGTTTTCAAGTTTGGATAGAAAGCAGAGATGCACCTCCATGTATGTCTTTGGAATGTGGGAGGAAACCGAAGTACCCCGAGAAAACCCACCCAGGCCTGCGGAGAAATGCAAACTCCACATAGGTGGACCGACCTGGATTTGACGCGCTAACTACTCAGCCGGGCTGCCCTATATATCTATATGTATATATATGCTAATAGGTGTATTTAAAACTAAAAATTTCATCATTTTGTGATTAATTGCAAATCAGCTATGAAAATGAATCACGATTGAAAAATGTAATCGCTTGATGGCACTACGTTATACATTTTGATTTAATGAGATTTTCTAAAATAGGGTGTACAAATACACCAGCCAAAATACAATCATGCCACTCACCAGGAGCGGGTCCGACGAGAACCAATTGCCGAGTGGTAATGAAGAATGTTTACGGCTTTGTCCATAATTGTCAGAGGTGCGGTCTACACTCTCAAACCAATAAGATGTAATCATCCACTTGTAACTCCCAGGTCAATCACAATTTAGAGATATAAACCTGTCCAGTTATAATAGTTGTAAATCAGTCAAACCTGTTATTGTGTGGGAAAATTAAAATGGAAATCAACCCCACTCTTTTAAGTTAATACATTGCATCAAAATGGTCTAGAGATTATGAAATCGCACTCTCCAGGCCAACCATTACATAAATTATTTTGATTGTACAATTTGAAAAAATATGGAACTGTGTCTTATCATTTATTGTTAAATACTCTTTGACAAGATCATATCAAATAGAGAAAGAGAAAAATTGGAGGTCCAAAAATTAAGCTATTTGAACAAAATTGGTTGTTAAAAAATATCACTGAAAATTAGTAACATCATTTTTTTCCTCCAGAATTTGAGTTACCAAATGTGGACAAGGGCTTCCGGTGCACCATCTATAACCTATTTAACGTGCTTTTGGCAGTGAGACTTATTGGATTTCCTCCTTATATTAAAACTCTCAATTGATGGTTTATTGAAGAGTCAAATATTGCTCAGCATAATGGCATTTGTCCCTAACTAACCTGTTGAAGAATTAGCTAATGCCAATACTTATACTCCAATAGACAGTGCCACATTTGTTGGGTTTTTACATGAGCTGTCTCTTCAGAGTTATTGTTTCAATCATGTGACATTTAAAGATTTGGGCAACTTCCAATTCACTGATAGAACCAATCAGCTCATGTATTCGCATGTTTATTTTTTTCTTTAGATTACAAGCTCGAGTAATCATCCACCTCGCAATTTCCCACTCCTTCTGGCTATCACTCAAAGGGACATAACATACTCACTCATGGCCAAACTGTCAGAGAGACGATTCACACTCCACCCCCACTGAATGAAATTTAATTATGAAAATAAAAATGTTGAATAATCACAATTTACTGAATGAAAATAAAATGAGATGCAGATAAGCATGGCTCTATGCATTTGGAGCATTTTGTCACACATAATAGTATAATGTTGATAAGGGAAGTAAGGCAAAAAGAGGTGAAAATAAGTGTTAGACTGAGAAATAGAAACATGACCAGCCTCGAATGCCTTCAAATTATAATGTTCATACAGTATATACACTGTATATGTTTAGATTTTAGAAGATTGCTAAGAGATTAATCATTTATATGAACATTTGCTTGATGGGACTCTGTTTTGAATGTGGAAGTTGCATTTGATCCAAATGAAAACGTTCACACTCATTTGTGTGTGTGTGTGTGTGTGTGTGTGTGTTTATATATATACACTGAACAGTTTGTCCTCACAAGGGCTGCAGGGGGTGCTGGAGCTAAATATGGGCATCAGGCGGTGGGCAGCCTGGATCGGTGGCCAGCCAGGCTGCCGTGGCCAGAATAAATAAATAACAAGGAAAAGCCTTTACAATTTGAATAAGTTCCACTGACACACCCGTCAGAGAGTGGTTCTGAGAGGGTTCAATCTTGGGCTGCAGCCTTTGTGAGTGGAGTTTGCATGTTCTCCCTGGCCTGTATGGCTTTTCTCCGTTTTTTTGCCACACCCCAAAAAGTATGTATAATAGCCTATTTGAACGGACAAATTGTCTGTAGCGTGTCTCTTTGTGCCATGCGATTCCCTGGTGACCAATTCAGGGTGTACCCCGCCTACTGCCCGTGTATACCTGGGATTGGTTTCAGCACCCTCATGACTCTGGGAAGGTTAAGCATGGAAAATGAATCAGTGCTTTCAATAAATGGGAAATGGTTTGTTGCCATCAGTACAGACAGTTTTTGCTCCTCGACAAGATCATTTTGTTACAACTTCAATTGTTTTCCAATAAATTTCGTACCAAATTAGAACTGATAATTTGCATTTCTGTTCATTTCTCAAGTGGAACTATAATTTGAGGTATGGGTGTTTTTTGATATGTAATAATATAATCAAGCATTTTTTTTCACAAGGACACAATTTTCAGGCACCTCCTAATATATTCTTTTCACATAATTTCACCAGACATATATGGTGTACGCTGGTTGCTTTATTTTCATGAACAAGCAGCCACTTGCCACAGCTTATCATGTAGCATGTGTCTTGCTGTATGTTTTTAATTCCACTTTTTCAGCACCTTGGATAGCTACATGGGCAGGCTCGAGCAACATGTGTTGTGTACAGGTGTTGAGCACTTGCTATATTTAAGGACTCCTGTCACAGTTAGTTGCTGTCTTACTATTATTGGCTTGTGTAACTGCCATGTGCGTCATGCATTTCCTCTGAGTTCCCCTCCTTTAAATGGTTGCATTTCTTATTTTTATCATTTTTGTACTTTTTTCCTCGCCAACTTGGTCATGCTGTTTTGGTTGTAATTTGTTATGCACGTAGATATTCTGCTACCTTAATCTGCACTTTTTCGGGGCAGTGGTGCCTGTTCTTTTGTGTACTCGTCTCAGTTGTGCTGTTTTTTTGTACTTTGTCATTCTCGCGTTTTCTGGCGTGCTCTCTTTGTTTAATAAATATTATGCATATTATTTTCTGCTTTTGAACCTTTGTTGGGATCCTCCTTCAACAACATGCCGTTTCATAACAGAGCTTTCACGCTAACATCAACATCATATGCATCAATAAAGGATTGTTTATTTATATATATGTAAATGTGTTATTTCTTTTTTTTGTGTGATTTATCCAAGATCAGTCAAAAAAAACTTAAATTCCCTCTGGTGGTAATTATTGTGATATGCAGTACGTGGGAGTAAGCCAGGCAACCTTGTCTTGACTTTAGCCTACTCAGGATACAAGACTGTGAGGAGACTTCATACGGCAAGTACAACCACACACTTGGTCGGTTTGGAGGCAATTGTTAATTGGGATGCTTTTATTTTCATATCTAACATCCGTTATAATTTAAAAAAGAAGTGACTTCTGATTGGAACAGCAACTCATAGCACCTCTGGTCTTCTTTATTGAAATCAAAACACACCACTTGTGAAGAAAATTAGAAAATAGAAGGTTTCTGTTAATGCTAGAATAAGGTACACTAATGAAGCTACCATTCAGATCATCACCTCCTGACCTTTTCCTATATATTTTGAAAGTAGAGGTACCACTTTATATACGTACTATATACAAGTGTGAACATACACATGGGAACATTACATTTTTTTCATTTCAACCCAGAGCATACATGCATGTATGTGCACAAATGTGAGGAGTAGTGGAAGGCTTTGATGGATATGGTAAAGTTCAGTTACAGTTGTAGTAAATGTCTTATTATATTTATCCATTTAAACATTTTGTGAAGTGTTTTCATGGGTAGAACATTTTGACAAGATATTATCTTAGCAAATACTAGTAATCCAATTACAATGAAAAAAATTCTGATAAATATAAGCAATCCACGATCATTGAATACAACTAACAGCAGATTGTCTAGTTTACATGATCCCAGCTGAAATGCTGCAGAGGTCAATGAAGAATCTCAACAGCAGATTTTAAGAATGCATTTGAACAGGAAGGCAACATTTGATGGATTACTACTAATTTTAAAGAAATAAAAAAAACATTATTGTTTCTTGAATGTTGTGTTTTAAATTTAAATGCTTCATTTATTCTGAATGAAATATGAAATTTCCATCACTTATTATCTTGACTGGTTTGTCCTCTTCTTCTCTATATGTAGAATATATCACTTTTGGACGGCCTTGAGGACAAGTAGCACATCGGTCTCACAGTTCTGGGGTCGAGGGTTTGATCTCAGGTCAGTCCTCAGTGTGTGGAGTTTGCATGTTCTCCCTCGGCATGTGTGTGTTATTTTTTTTCTCTGGGCACTCCGGTTTCTTCCCACATTCCAAAAACATGCACGGTAGACTGGATGGACCCTCTAAATTGCCCCTAGGTATGAGTTTGAGAGTGAATGATTGTCCATCTCCTTGTGCCCTGCATTTGCCTGGCCACCAATTCAGGTTGCCCCCCATCTGGTGCCCAGAGTTGGCTGAGATAGGCGGCAGCAACCCTTGTGTGGATAAGTGGTTTGGAAAATGAATGAATGATTGTCTAGTAATTTACATTTTTATTTTTGACCATCTTATATATGGCAAAAATAGTGTTCCAGACCAGTTTTTGTTAACTAAACATTCACTTTGGAAACAAATTGAGGACCACAAGGTAAAGGCATGAAGGATTGGAATTCCTTTTATAACCAAGTCGCACTATGACTCTCTGTGGGATGATTTAGATTATAACAAATATGTCTTAAAATAACATCCACGTCTCATCACGCTTCTTGTGTTGCTTGTGTGCAAGACCTTGTGTGGCCCAACATAGCACTTATCCTTGGCAACAAAGTAAAAGGGTAATTTTTGTCAGTGAAATTTTCATAAAGTATTGTTACAAAGGACTGATTTGATACTTTTTTCTTTGTGCAAACTAAACAACCAAATTCCCAAACACGCTCGGTGTGGGCCGCACTGGCACACAGATGCACCTCTGTTGCGTTTAAGCAAGAGTTCAGTAGGCAGAAATAACAGCCACTGAATTACCTTCTGTTGAATACCACAAATATTACTAAATTCTGGAACTTTGAACATCAGGATGCAAGCATTCGGGCTGTAGGTCAGTGGTTAAACACCCACTACAGACAATTTTAAAATTGACAAGTGCTATTGTAGAAACACTGGTTTGCTCTTGACAAAAGAATTGTCCCTAAAAGAGGCTCAACACATTTTGGTGGGCCTCTTTCGCACTAGCGGGTTTCTGCATGAAAACACAATTGTAATTCTAAATAATATGCTCACAAAAAATATAGATTACAGCAGAGTGTGACTTGAAATCCCCCCTGAATGATTATAATGAGCCGGCAACTGACTAATAAATTAAATACATATTCAAATAGTATGATTAAAACATTGAATCAAATTTCCAATAAAAAAAACAAAAAAAGTTTTTGGGAGGTCGTGCAGGGATTTGGGTCAATTCCGTTAAAACTTTGTTGTTCATCAATTACAACATGGGTCTGATGAGAAATCTGCCTCACTTAAATGTGCTTATGGGATATAACATTTTTCTAACTAAAATATACTTTTCTTTGGGTGTAAATCAAAAACAATATGCAACATGGTAAACAGCTATAAACGTATGACACAGCTCTAATACGGAATTACAACATCTTTCTGGCAAGGCAGAAGCTATTTTGTATCCCCATGAAGTCTATTCAAAAGCCAGAGGTAATTTTGCACACCACTCATACATAAGACCACCTGAAGTGTTTCAGACAGAATTAGTCAAACTGCAGTTTTAAAAAGGAAAACTGGATTATAGAGGATGCATTTTAATCTCATTTGTCAACATGGAGATAAAATAGGAAGTCCATTGCATGTAGAGGATATATAAATCTAAATGAAATCTATTTGAAAAAAATCTGTCAAATATACATTCTAAAATGGAATACATGTATTTTTGGGTGAAATCTTTGCCATAAACATCCAACGCACGCGCAAATTCATCAACTTCTGTTGTGTCCAGTTTATGTTGGAGTGTCGGTCCTCTCGACTAGACCATCTGCTTGATTTTGTTTATTGCCTTATTCCCAGTTGTGCTCTATCCTTCTGGTGGTCTTTTGACCTCATGCCAGTGAAGACACCAATTAGTGAGTTTTGCATGGGAGTTTTGACTTCTAGCTGCTAATGAAGTCATAGTCAGTTATCTTTCTACATTCTTGATTTCATTATTCTCATTTTTTTCCAGACAAACACTAAATCTACTCCACAAATCTACTCCAAATAAGGGCTCTTAGAATGTTTTCATTTTCCTTACCTTTTTAGTAATGTTTCCTATTTTTTTAATGAATACCCAGTTATGCATTTGTGGTTTCTCTCGAGGTAAGGTGGTTTTTTCCCACGTCCCAAAAACTTTTATGTAGGTATGAGTGTGCATCAGACTGGTTGTCTGTTTCCTTGTGCTTCGTTCCGGATCTACTCCACCGCCTCACTCTGTACTTGTTTCCAGTGCTGTGCAAATCATATTTCTTGGTTTGACCAAGTCAAACTAATGTTGAATGTGACTGCTATGGTGTGATACATTCTGTGAGATTTGATTACTCTAATTTGATCGGGGATCTTTTGTTGATTTGACCGAGACTTAAATGTTATTTGCAATGGTGATTGGAGAAACTTGGAGTAACTTGAGTACCACTAAGTTCTGACCCCTTCATTAGAATAAAACTTCTAATATGCAGCTGCCCTTCCAATATTGTCTGGTATTGAATGTAACTGCTGGGAAAAGATGGTCTCCAATGTGTGTGCAAACAAACTGTCTATTTGTTCTTCGGAGCACATCAAAGCTGCTGTAGCAGGAATTCGCCTTTCCCCAACAATGCAATTATAGCTTTGGTGCTTCATCTAACCTTCTATTTACTATCCAAGGAGACCAATAAATTGGCCTCATATTTGTCACAATAAAAGAGCCATCATACTCACAGAGGTGGGTATGCGTAGATGAATGTTAATGCTGAGCATCTGTCCAATTAAAATGGTCGGGTGGATGTGCACTCTGGGTAAAGTCATAGCATCTTGGTGACACTGAGACCAATCAGGAGCATACATGATAATTGTCTCTGAACCTTTGTCAATGTCTGACACATATATATATACTATATTCCTTTAGATCTATGTTTCTCTCATTCAATTAAGGTTGTACCAAACTTTCAGTTAGAACAAAAGAAGAGGCTGTGTTAATCCATGAAAATAAATAATAATAAATCATCTACATAATTTGAGCCTTTGCAATATTTGTCCCAAAAGTTTCATTTGCCCCAGCACTCCATGTGACCTTTTGCGAGAATAAGTGGTAGGGGAGCTAACAATGAATGAATGAATATTAATTTTTATATTCCACGCTGATTCAGCTGAACAATAAGGTGGCCTGACCAGACACCACTAATAATTTGTAATGGTAGTTAGTTTTAGTAATTTATTTTCTCAAAACAATCTGTTTGGTTGGGTTTGTGTAGAGTTTGCAATTTCCTCTTAGACTGAAACAAAACTAAACCAGGTAGTCCACGGAGGATTATAGATTGGGGTGCTGACCTTACTATGATGTCATGTTGACAAGTGTGATGGCATTTTGAAATAGATAATGTGGAAAGGTTACACAGCTGCACTCCAAAAATTGTAAAAAGGAGTCTTGGAAAAATATGCCTGCCTGTATCAAACTTTTAGCCCAAAACTTGCAATTAAAAATTCTAATTTCTCCAGTACAGAAAAGAAAAAAAGTTTGGTAGAACTTCTCATTTTCATTCTAAAATTTTTAGCATTAAAAAGTGACGGGCTGTCACTCATACTAATCGAATCCTCCCAATAAAATAATATTCCTCATATTCAAAAGGGGTATCTTTTTGCTTTGTAATATTTTTTTAAATGTACGTAATTGTCATTTGACTTTCTATATGCTGTTCAGCTGACTGGCAACCAGTCTAGGCTGTAGTAGGACTTTCACCCAAAGTCAGCTGTGGTCGGCTCCAGCAACACCCGCAACCCTTTCGAGGATGTGCGGTACGGGAGATATATGAATGAATGGTTTTGTCATATTTTGCTACAGATGGCTTCCTCTTCCCAAGAAACATAAACATAAATAAAACTCAGTATTCAGAGTATTTTTTTTCCTTCACATTTCTCTGGTACCCTATCATGTTTCACATGTTAATAGTGCAGAGACTAGAGTGTATAACAATTCTCAAACATTTTTTCCCCCAAAAATAGGAAAAATATACAAAGGATCATCACTCTTGAGTACATATAGGTTAAGGTCTAGACTTGCCCGTCATTGTGATTTATGAGAGGTTGAACATTTACACCTTGGCTTTCCCTTACTGTCTGACCAAGTCATTCATCAGGCTCCACATAATGAATGGACTTGTTCTTCGTGCTGGTGCTAACAAGACGGTAGGGTCCTGAGAGTTCAGTAAAACGAGATTACAAGCGTTGGTCAACTCTAGGAAAAGGGAACATCTCATTGTTGTTTCCGAGCCAGGTCCCCGGGTTTTCTGCTTTAGAGAAACAGTACGGTGTAAAGACAACATTTCTTCTTACATTGTAGTCTTCAAAATTTTAAGAACTACTGGAAATTTAAATAACTAATCACACAGCCTATCCTCCTGAGGTTTGCACGGTGCCAGGTCTTATCCCAGATAAATACAGAAAGTAGCTGGGTTGGGTTACACCCTGAACTGCTCGCCAGCCAATAGCAAGGCACATTGAGACAAACAACCGTTGATGCACAAACTCATACCAACTGACAATTTGGAGGGTCAATCAGCCCCTACTGTGCATTCTTTGGGGATATGGGAGGAAACTGGAGCAAGATAAGTTTATGAACAACTGCATTTTCCATTTTGAAAAAAAAAATACTGTATATAATATAAGTAGGTTGAAAAATTATACTTCCAAGAGGCTGGTTGAACACCGTAAAACTCTAAATTTCCCCTAGATGTGAGTGTGAACATGGGTGGTCGTCTGTCTCCTTGTAGCTTGCAATTGGCTGGCCACCAATTCAGTGTTCCCGCCTGGTGCCCGTAGTAGGCTCTAGCCCCCTCTGCGACCCTTGTGAACAAAAGCGGTTCAGAAAATGAAGGAATGTCATCTTGATTATAAAGTAGAATGCTTGAAAGTTGTGCTTCTTGGCCACTGCAGCGTTGTGAAACATGACACAATGCTTTGCATGCACTTTGCTACATTAGCAACATATAAAGTAAAACATGATTGGCATTTGTGTATTACAAGTAGTTAAACCATCTCCTGTATTCAAATATTCATCAGCATATGAACACTGCTGAAATTTGCTGATTTTTAATGCAGGTCAACAAATGAATTGCCACAAATGTGAAATGACAGACCTTGCCAAAAAGATGACCCACTGGAAGCTCACTGTCATTTGTTTTCCCCTGTGGATTAATTTGTCATGAACATTAGGGGTATCATCCTTCAAGTCAGCCAATGAAAGTCATGGGATTGGCAGATAAAGGGCATGGGGGATTTCTAGAGGGTAGATTCACAAGCCTTTGTATATATTAGAGTGTGACAAAACCTGAAGCCAGAATGTACTCGTGTGCTTCAAGGTAATGGATGCCTGTCTTCTTAATCATGTCCCCATACAATTCAAGGGTGTCAGGGGGGAAGTGCGAATGGTTAGGTTGGTGTAAATGGCAACCCTGTATCAGCCCGTGTATGTTTTCAAAATTACTCAATTACAGTAGAATGGTCTTGTGTTGCATATATATATATATATATATATATATATATATATATATATATATATATATATATATATATATATATATATATATATATATGTATATAATTTGATTTTTTCTCTCTTTTTTTACCATTGGGATGAGATCTCCTTGATGGGATCTTGCCAAACAGGTGCATTGGACAGAGAGATTTAGTTGAATACCCTCCACGTTCAAAAGACCTCACACCTATAGATTTCTTATTTTGGGGATACCTAAAAGACAAAGTCTATGCACTGAAACCTGCAACAGGCATTCAATTTAGAGAACCATTGAAAGGGAATTGTTTCATTATTCAACATTGGTCCGCATTGCCTGCAGTATCTGGACCAGAGTGGATATCACTTTGAGAACAGGCGGTAATGAGAAAAAAAAGAATGATATTTGTTCATGCTTCTATATTTTAATTCATTCCTTCCTTCATTCATTTTCTGAACCGCTTTATCCTCATTAGGGTCGTGGGGGTGCTGGAGTCTATCCCAGCTGACTTCGGGCCAGAGGCGGGGGTCACCCTGAATCGGGGGCCAGCCAATCGCAGGGTGCGAGGAGACGGACAACCATACACGCTCACACTCATACCTAGGGTTTATTTGAATTATAATAAACATCAAGTCTACAATTATTTAAAGTGTGTAGTATACATTTTTGAGACACCCTGTAAATAGTACATTTGCGAAGTGTCTGTAATATAGCATCAATTTTTGTGTTGTGCCCTCACCACTTGACAAATACCAAATAGAAGCATGGTGTGAGAGACATTTTAAAAAATACTCCAATTTACTCTGCACTGAGCATTGCCACTGGCTCAGGCTAACAAGCTCTCTTGCCCAAAAGCTTGGAGTCTTGGAAGGCGTGCTCTGATGCCCGTCTTTCTGCAATCCACAACACGCAGACCACTGCCTCAAATAATAATGGACCAGCTCGGGCAAAGCATATACATTTCATATGAGGTTTCATTTGTTGGAGTTGCCAACGTCCTTACTTACTATATAATGTATAACCACTATACTGTAGTTCTTAACCAACACCAAATAGAAAGTGAATGAGGATAATATTTAGGATTTTGCAATACAATTCTACTACTACGACTTATGGAAACATAATTTATCTGGAATTCTTTATGTGAATCTAGCTTAAATCATGCACAAATACGCCATATATCGTCAAAATCTGGCTGTTCACTCACTGAAAAGTATCTACAAGCATAGATTGATTTTGCACTTAGCTTTCTTGATTAATTATTTATTAGATTTTTGATGGACCCCAGACTGCTTCTCCTTTTGTAATATTAATACCTTTGCCAAAACGTGTTACAGGTTTATTTTCAATCATTGAGGTTGTCAAAATTCTCAAGCAAGATTGGACGGAAGCAAGGTTCTAAATCACCTAAAGACTTTAAAATAATTAATAGAAACGTTAAATATGCCTTCCTAATGCCTATTGAAACCATTGGTGCAAAAGTGCAAGAAAGCAGGTGCAAACATATGTATACTAATGGTTTATGCAAATGTCTCTCCTGAGAATTCATTCAAAGTTTAATAATAACAGTAAGGGTTATTTGGGGGTGAATGTATTAAATGACTTGTGCTTTTGCATCTTACTGGTGAAATTTTGCCATTGTGTTACATATTGGAAACAAAAGTAAAAATCATTGCTAAACAAAAGCAATAACGTTTCACAATCGTGAATGCCAGTCATGTTTCAGTATTTAGTTAACTGATGTTAGTGAGCGGTTTGCTTCCAAAGTTTGGCAACAAAGGTGAATAAAAATTATTTACCACTCTCAACTGATTTCTCATGCTTCAACCCAGATGGTGTAATACTATTCCTATCTCACCACCCTACATAGTAAATATTAAAAATGAGTGTCGTCCATGGGCATGTACCGTGCATATGGATTGTATGTTAACATTATAAGTACCGACCCACACACACACATTGTCATAACAATAAAATTGGTATGTGAACAGCTGGCTTGTGATTTTAATAACATGACATTCAAACCACGGCTAACATTTTATATGATAGTTGTGCAATGATTAGTCCAATACGATTGCACCAAATACAATAGGAGGCTACTTTATTCCTTTTTAATTTTAATTAGTTTATATTAATAATTTTGCTTGGGATGTTTTGTGATTTTAAGCGTTCAAATCTTGTGTAATTATATACAGTATAAGTAGCAATGAAATAAATGATTACAAAAAAAACAGCGCCCAGGTTCTCAACTTTAACTTCAAAGTTTAAAACATTTTGCAGTCAATCTATCCATAAAAGGTTTAATGACATGAGACAAGCACTTTTTAACGACAGGCAAATCCCTTACCTATGCTGGTAAAACATGTTAAAGCTATCTTTTCCTGGGTTTTGTATTAAGACTGTCTCAGCATTAAATCCCAGACACCTAATTCCAAGTCTTACCTTTGTAATATTGCTAATGAGCCTATAAGCTCTGAGATCCTTCTTTCTGCTGTGTTCCACGTTCCCTTTGATCCTAGCGATCCGTTTCCCAGCATCCTCACGGGGTCCGTGCGTAGTGATACTTCACTGCATAGTGCTAATGCTACAAATTTTTGTCCTTATTCTTTTTCTAGGGGTTCACGCGCCTAACTTCGGTGCAGGCAGGTGCAGGCTCGATTCCCACTGGTGGCAGTATGATTGTGAGTGAAGATGGTCATCTGTCTCTCTGTGTACCCTATTGTGACCAGTCTAGGGTGAAGTCTGCCTTTCGCCCAAAGTCAGCTATGATAGGCTTTATGGTGTGGAAGATGAATGAAGGATTTTTTTTTTCTTTTTGAAATTCTCAAGTGTAAAAGATAGTTGCATGGGATGAAGTTTTCATTCAATACACAGAGAACGCTACATTTATCCTGAAGAAAGGTAAATTTAGCCTATCAGATATGACCTCTTCTTTGGGCATATTCTGCCTTTAAATGTGTTACAGCTTGTCTTTCTATCATTATCAACAATGTATACTGTTTAATTGAAAGTTTTATTTATATCATAATAAATACAATACAAAATGTGTAACAGAGCTAGATGACACTACACCACACTTTAAAGGCTTAAAAAAACCTCATTGGGACACACCAAGTGATATGATGTGATATACTGATTCATTCATTTTCTCTGCCACTTACACTTACACAAGGATGAAGGGGGTACTGGAGCCTATTCAAGCTAATTATGGGCTGGAAGATGAATGAATTGTTTCCTTTTTTTTTAAATTAAAGCCGTGTTATACATTGCAATGTTTCATCAAGTGTACCCTGCACATGTGTCACTTCTTAATCAAGTGGATTCACTGGATTTTTTTAAAAAGTTCATACAGGCAAATATTTTCAACATGAAATTTTGATTCAAATTAGTTCAATATCAAAGTCAATGGTAAACTAGGCTTGTTTTCGTGCCGACTGTTAGTGAGACAAGCAGGGGGCAGCGAAAATATGTTTTGTTGGTAAAAATGTTTAGTCTACACTGAGTGTGCACTCGTACAGTGTGAGGTGATTCACTTTCCCCTTCCTCGCTCTTCCACCCTCCCCCCCATCGCTAACGAACTCTCTCTGCCAGGCCTTACCTCAGGCAGCCCTCTGTAATTATTCCCCAATGCCACAAGCGAGTGAGAGCGGTGTCTATTACACAATGTGTGCCTGGGTAAGAAAAACAACAACTACGGGGCCATTATTTGTCAATCAAACCCAGGGCCAATACAAAATGTAGTCTGCTATATCCCGAACTGTTCTTAACATCATTAAAAACTGTCAGGCCAAAGAGCATTTGTATTGATTTCTGGACTTACTGATTTATCTTTATCATCCTAGCACTTCCCCCGATCGCACTGCAGCAAAAGCATTTCAAACATTTGAAACATAGGTACCCTACAAAGTGGGCGTTTGTGTGTGCAAGATAAGGTAAGATACGATTAAACTTTTTTCATCCTGTACATCCCAATTTGAAATTTTAATTGTATTTTGATAGTTCGCAATTATTGGCAAATTAATCTTTCATTCATTTTCTGTGCTGCCTACCCTCACAAGCATTGCGGGGGTGCTGGAGCCTATCCCAGCTAACTATGGGCACCAGGCGGAGGACACCCTGAATTGGTGACCAGCCAATTGCAAGGCACAAGGACAATTTAGAGTGTTCAACTAGCCTACGCTGCATGTTTTTGGGATGTGGGAGGAAACCAGTGCCCAAAGAAAACCCACACAAGGCCAGGGAGAACATGCAAACTCCCCGCAGGAAGGTCCGGACCTGGGATAAAAGCCACCATCTCACAAGTGTGGGGCCGACACCCTAACCATTAGTCCACCTGGACACCTCCAAACTAATCTCACATTATGGAATGTAGAAAAAAAATTCATATTTCAACTTTTTACTTCTCAACTGGAAACGTAACATGCACAAGGAGGGCAGAGCAGATGTAACAAGCATGGCAGGTAAACCTTAATCCGAATGCCTTCAAGAGAGTGCGATGAAGCTGCTAGACTGGGTGTTTAGCTCAATTGTCAGCACGCTTACTGCCACGTTGTCGGCGCAAATTCTCTTTGTCAGTGATGGATGAGGTAAATTCTCCTTTCCTTATCTCAGACTGTCCCACCTACACATTACACTTCTTTTTGGGTTGCTTTATGATGTGGGTTTTTTTCTCCTGTTGAAATATGTTTAAATGGAAATTTACCAACTTTTGTCCTACATCATATCAAAGTAAACACTCTCCTAAAATGTAGAATTCTACCCTAACACACAGAAGCTATTTACTGCAGCTTTAAATAACACAACATAATACAAAGACCATTCACTACATTATTGAAAAAAAACCCACAGAAATCTGTAATGCAAAAAAAGTAAACTATTATAATATTATTTTTCATCTTCATACAAACCAAACACAATGCGTTTGTTTACTGGTGTATTCTCAATCCATAACAGACATTATCACATCAGAGAGATAGCTTGTGGGACACGGAACTAATTAGAGCGACCCACAAACTTGATCAGCCCAGACTTACAAACTCCAAAAAGACTACACATGTTTGAAGAAGCTTTGTAAACTATGCAACCCAATGCTTATTAGGGAAAAAAGAGGGCAGTATGTGTGTGTATGCATGTATGTGTGTGTAAGAGACCTGTCTCTTTATATTCATCATCAGTTTTATATTTAATATCAAAACACGAGGAGCAAATTTTAAATTGGTTTTTGGTCCAATGTCTATTGTGCATAATTTTCCAAATTTCAGTTTTTCACTGTAATTGAATGAAACCTGTTAGAAACATAATAATTTTATATATATATATATATATATATATATATATATATATATATATATACATACATATATATATATATATATATATATATATATATATATATATATATACATACATATATATATATATATATATATATATATACATACATATATATATATATATATATATATATATATATATATATATATATATATATATATATATAGTGTCTTCAAAAGGAGAAGAAAATGTTTTCTGCAACACATTTCTCTAATGCTACTGGATATTAGGCATTTTTTCCAGAAAAATATTTCCTACCTTTCACTCATGAAAGCAATCATTAAAATACAAAAATAAAAAATAAAAAAAAATCCCAAACTATTTTAAACCTTTAGTAGTTTCGTCATTGTGGACTCGATATATTTCATCCGCTGACTCAGGTATCTGACCATTGCGCCCAAAGGTGTGACTAAATCACAATGTTATTGCCAGAGACTTTTATGAAGGCTGGTGGACCAAACTATGAAATGAAACAGATCACAGAGGGGGTGTATCTAGCTAGAGGTTCACTATGTGGTAAACATTTCTTTTAATTTATAGCAAGTAATATTGCCCTTGTCAGAATCAGTGGTTTGTATTTCCCACTTTAGTGATTATACTTAAAAAATAACATTAAAAATAAAAGCTTTCAAGGGAGGCATCAGATATGATGCTGACTAAAGCTGATTTTTTTTCCTTACCAGTGGTCTTTGAGAATAGTTGTAGATTATATGAACAAAAAAGATGTACCCAATTTTCTTGTTAATCAATTCAAATTTACTTTGAGAGACTCACTTGTTCCTCACTGCAGAAATAGTCATGCATTACAGGCCTATTTCCCTAAATAAGGCCTTTTCAGCTAATCAAAACCAACATGTTGTGAAAGATGACCCCAAAACGTTCATAACTTAATTAACTCATCCAGTCCAGTAATTTTTTCAGAAGAAATTTATCTTCTTTTAAGTGCCGCAAATAATTGTGTTTTATGGCTACATGATTCAAGCAAGTACAAAAAGAAAGACTAGATTTGCATCTTTTGTCATTAAAAGAAGTTTGTTTCTACTATTTTTAGTTGTTTAATTTTGGCAGTTTTCATAAACATTATGATGTCTTTGCTACTGAGTGAGTTAATAGTCATCTTTTTGCAAAAGACTGGTCGACTATATTGATAGTACTATGTACTGTATGTGTGGATTGGTTACAGGGAAAGACAGCACATTTATCATGAGCGGTGGAAAGAATATGCTTAACCCTGATCCGGCTACGCAGAGTTAAAGATGAACGAAACAACAAACAAGTGAATAATGTAATTGTATCATTAAAAATACTGCCATTTAAGACTAGCTAAGAAATTAAAATGTTCCCTGATAAATACATGTATTTGTTTTGTTGTTTATTTCCTTTTTATCGTCTGATGTGTTTTAAAATGTATATATTACATTTTGATTTGTATAGTTTTTTTGCGCCAATGATATCTGTTGGTTATGAGTGGTTAGCCAAAACGGAAGACTAGTTGTGTATGACAAACCTTTGTTGTTTGGACAACAACTCGGAGAGCAGCAAAACATTCATGTCAGGTCGAATGGCACACTTTTTCTAACAGTTATTTTTGTGCCATTGAAATCTTTTAAATTATTAAAAGCAAATAGGGGCAATATTCTATTCCACATCCAAGATGCCTTTAAACTCACATGCCTCTTCTGCCAGGTAATGAATGTTTAAATATATATATATATATATATATATATATATATATATATATATATATATATATATATATATATATGTATATATATATATATATATATATATATATATATATGTATATATATATATATATATACATAAATATATATTGTAATTTCTATGTTTTTTGGTCAATTTTGACATACATGGGCAGTACTAATATCATTCTTGAAACATGATAATTTCTCTTTTAAACTCCCCATTTGGAACTCAACCGTGAACACTGCTCTTCATCGTTGTCAACCTCCATTACATTGACAAGGTGGTGGCAGAAGATGCTCTTTGATTTATTAGGTGCTTGAGGTTTTAGTGGCGCATGTCTGACTGCCATTGCCCAGAAGTAATATGTATAATTTCCAACTCATTATACCTCAGTAATCTAAAAAATGTTAAACATGTTTGTTGAACAACTTCATGCTTATCTGTATATGATGAGCAAAGACACAAAAACAAAACATGAAATATATCATCAACCAAATGAAAATCTTGAGATTCTTGTTCATCTTTCAAGTTAAACATTATACATTTAATAGCTGCATGAATGCATTGCATCAAGGCTGAAAAGTACTGTCAAACTAAATTATCTAATTTCATCATTATTTTTCTTGCATGTTTTTGACGGTGGCCTGGCGGATGAGTGGTCAGCGTGTCAGCCTCACAGCTCTGGTGTCCTGAGTTCAAATCCAGGTCAGTCCGTGGCTTTTCTCCGGGTATACTCCGGTTTCCTCGGCACATTGCAAAAGACATGCATGCTAGGCTGATTGGACACTCTAAATTGCCCTGAGTTATGGTTGTGAGTATCATTGGTTGTCCGCCTCCTTGTGCCCTGCGATCGGTTGGCCTTGGTTACTTATTTGAACTGCAAATTCAAAGACAAATCATTCAAAGTGGAATATGCTGCAAGCTTTTAAGCTCATACTGGTTGTTGAAGTACTTTTGTCTTTTCTTGTTCATAACCTCTGAGTTTGGAAGCAGTATTCAAAGTCAATTGTGTCTTTTTGGACAGAAAACTGACATTGTGGTGAGCTTTAAGTGCTGCTCTGCGTTTTCCGTTTTTCATGCAGAATAATTCCTCAGGGCCCTAGCACTAAAAGCCATTAGCGCTCCCAGCTTGGTCTAAAAATTGCATGAATTTATAAATCTTTCAAAGCAGTGGATTGAATATGTACTTGGATAAAGAACAAGATCTGGTTGAAACGTACGATCGTTGAGCAAATTTGCCCCTGTTCGGTCTCAGATGTTTATTAAAGCCATAGGGGAACATGCAAACTAAATTCCTGAAGTGTCTCATTCTAAAACACCATTTTAATCCGGACAGATCTTTATCTGAGAAAGAAATCTATCCATTGTATCTTCTAAAATATTGAGGGCATATGTTCTTCTTCATTGGACATTTTCTTTTCAACAGATTGATAATTTTTACAAAGAAATAGAAGACATAGCAAAGTCGGAAAAATAGCAAGGATGAAAAATACAAGGTTAAATACTGACCAAGGACAAACAAAAACTTTTTAAACCTTTAGTTCTTATATATAGTACTGTGCTGTACCACCTCATTGGTGAGGTATAGTAGTGTTGCTGCTATGGTCTGCATGGGTGGATGGCAATTAAAGTAGTTACCTTGTATTCTTTAATGACATGACTATTGGCAAAAGCAGTAGGATCAATTTTGTAATTTTTTTGGCTCAACTATATGCTTACATTCAGTAAAATGCTTTAGAATTCATTGAACTGTGCTTTCCAGCACAAATAGAAAATTATTTGAAGCACATCACTGAAGGTTAATTTTTTTATGTCAATGAAGAAGTCTATTATGCAATGTCAACTCACCCATTTTACCTGCAAAGCTATGTTTATTAATATAGTTTCTCTAAAACTTGTTTATATGTTTTACAATCAAGAGTCAAATGGGGGAGTGTGAGCAAGTCATATTATGCCAAAAGAGAATGACAAGAGGAGGGGTGGGCAAATAGGGAGGTGGGAATCCAATCATCCAGCACAAGGACAAATTATCTGACCAAGGTGCTCAGAGTCTGTTGTTTTCAGCCACTAATTGATAAGAGCCTTCTATCTTTAGCAAGTAGCAGTATTGGGCTCAGGACATCAAAACCTTGGATGTGACTGAAAGACAAGCTGTGCCCCATTCCCTCCGCATCCTAGGCCTATGTGTTAGGCTAAAAGTCAGAATTTTACTTTGCCAGCTGGGTCATCTCTCTACTTTCCAGTTTAACAGGCAATGACATTGTTTTAAGAAGTGGGTTCACATATGCATATCTTACTGTAGGGTGTGAAGTGTGCTTTGACTATATTTGGATTAATGAGAGAAAATAATGGGCCATATCAATTTATTCATAGTAGTACTCTAAACACATAATTGCATTTGTACTTCCAAAAATGCAAATCCAAATACAAGCACAAACTCCATCCCATTCCTGTTTCCAAATGCAAAGGTGACAACCTTGAGGTCATGATATTGATTCACCAAAGATGCCCTGGAGCCCAGAAGTCAGTCAGGTTGTAAGATGACCTGAATTAGACTGTTAAATTGACATCAGAGAGCCATTAATGAGCAAATAGTAATCCACACTGATTACACCCTCAGTCCTTCTTAATTACTTCCTTCTTGACAGATATCTAAACAATTTTCCATATGTTTACGTATTTCAAGTTTAGGATTCAATTTTATTATCTAACTGTTGATTTGAAGGGCTTTTAATTTACTGTATATGAACATAAAAATGGGACGGTTTTGGGTGATGGTTCAACACTAATCCGCACGGGGGTTTTGTACACGCTGTAATGCTGTTGAGTAAAGATTTACTGTTAGTGTGCATGGAGCTAAGTGGTTGTGTCTCTATGTGCCCGGCTAATGAATAGTGATAAGTCTGAGGCTCACCAAGCTGATAAATTGTGATCTTATCTCCTCTTCGATTAGGCAAAGCAAAACAGATAGAAAAGCTATATATTGCTATATGTTGTTATTTAGAAGTAAGCTAATTGTACTTAGCTAGTGTCCGGATTTTTAGAAGGAATACTGTTTAGGATTAGGTTGCTTTTTAGGAATACGAAGCCAAAAATATTCCCGATAGCCCCTGCTTTTTGACCAAAGAGCATACAAGTATGAGAATGACAATGAGTAATCCTGCTCATCTCATTGATCAAGTTACTGTTGCTAAAATTAGACATTTATCAGACAAATTGGCTCTCTATGGTGATTTTATTTTAGTATGTTTTTCTAGGGAGTTGGCAACCCGAATTATACCAAAGACTGGTGACTCGGGTAATTTGAATTGATTGGTTAAACTTAACTAACTTGTAAAAAGTGTAAGATGGAAATAATTGTATTTTATTTTGTCTTTTACACTTTAATGGAACAACATTCTTTCTGCTGAGATGCAAAATGCCTATTGTTTAAATAGAAATACAGACTAATTTTAGTGTTGAGTTCTATCCTTTCATACTACTTTTGATTCCCCTGGTCTAATACCTGCTCTCAAAGACCAAGTAAAAAACAAAAACAAAACCCAAAAACTCTAATCCTCTAATTATTTTTGTCTCGACAGGAAATATTTGTGGACACAAAAATAGATTGACAATGTTTCAAAATGCTTGCATTGGAATTAGACACATTTCCATGGCATGTGATACATCACAAACTACAGGAGCAGTCCTCTTGCAAAGTAGATGTGCAAACATTCACAAGTTTCTGTGTACATTATATCTGAACAATGTCCTCCAAATTTTAGAAAAGATTATCTACACACGGGGGCATAGTTTCAATGTAGGATAATTGTAAAATTTGGAAAGATGAGGGTTGTCAACAGAGAGTGTCGGTACATGTGACTGTTTAGGGACGGGACTGTTTCCACCTTGAATAGTAAGCCAGTAAGAGGAGCTTAATGCCCTTGACTCACCTTGCAGGTTCGAGTGAGGTTTTATGAGGAGTATAAATCATCATGGTGCTCCCCCACCCCCACTTCAATGTTACTTTACTTTAATAGATTGACGGATTAAGAAGGGAAATGTGTATTACATGCAGTATGCAGTAATTAAAAAGGCATTCCAATTCAATACAGTTCAGGATAATGAATTTGTGTTGGATGTCAAGTTTCAGTCAGACGAAAAATAATACTATGTATATTTTCTATCTTGGAAATTTGTCATGCATAATTCCTATAGTTTATGGTAGAACTAATTTTAATGTTTATTTTTAAATGAATATATTTCCTCCTCCATTTTGTTATAAAGAAAAGGTTTCATTGGCATCCTTTATTGGATTTGTCATATTGACACTCTGTTTTCCACACAAACCATTACAAAGAACATCTGAACAATGTAAATAGCTAAGACCCAACCCACTCTACTCAACAAAACATGCAAGTGTTTTCCAGCAACTCTCACTCATATATTCATGTATTCATGTGTTTATCACAACTTGGTGGCTCGCACTGCCACTTTTTTTCCCTGTATAATGAGTGAATGCACTTCCGCAGTGAAATGGAAATAATCAAGAATCCCATAAAAATGCAGATATATTTAATTTTAGTTGCTTTTTTCTCCATCAGAGAGTAAGCAGAGAAATAGAACAAATTGCAGCCATAAACCCCAAGCTGTCTTTTTTTCTAGAATTGGCTACATTATGCTCCAGGCAAAAGTGACAATAAGTTTAATTAAGATCCTCGTGTGAGCAAGAGAAATTGTCTTCTTTCAAGAAAATAGCACTAGAGAGGAAAGTTGGTGAATACCACTTACTTCCCCTTTATTTGTATACTCTTTTCACCTAATGTTTTCCTTGCCATTTTTCCAGTGTCCCAATGTTAAGCTTACATGTTGAAAACTGTGCTACTTTATCCACACTTATCAGTGTTGAATTGTATTGAGGTCTAATTGTCTTGAGTTTCCAGTTATTTCTAAATCTACTTTTCTTTCGTAAAATGATTGGAGCAGATACGACTTTGTCCCCCCAAAAAATTATGAAGTTTGATTCTTTTATGACTTTATTCTGTGTAAACTGAAAATGTGACCAAATCAGCTGGGTTACAAGTGGGTCCTCACTGTGTGGAGTTTGCATGTTCTACCCGGACTTACAATTCATTTTCTCCGGGTACTCCGCTTTCCTCCCTTATCCCAAAAACATGCAGTGTAGGCTAGTTGAACACACTTTATTGCCCCTAGATATGAGTGTGAGTGTGAATGAGTGTCTGTCACGGAGTACCCTGCAATTGGCTGGCCACCGATTCAGGGTGTCGCTCACCAGGTGCCCGTAGTTAGCTGGGATAGGCTCCAGTTTCACCCACGACCCTTGTGAGGATCAGCAGTTCAGAAAAAGAATGAATAACTATATTTATACATTCATCTTTCAATATGTATCCAAAAGAGTGTCAAGACAGAGTCAGCGCAAATAGAATATTAAGCATTCTAAAAAAAATCTCTCTTTGGAAAACATTCTCAAACTTAGTTTGGAGCATTTGAGCAAGACAAACAATCCCTCTCAAAACAGCGTATAACTAACGATGTGGAAGGGCCTCATACTAACTGACATGTTGTACTATTTTTTCCCATCTTGCTACAGATGCTTCAACAGATAACAACCTGTGTGTGCTTCGGTGCTTCTGTATTTGCTGGGGGAAGCATAATTTATGAACATTTGGGGCTCACAGAGAGAATAATATCTAGGCCTCTGTTGAGAACCAGATTTCATGCCAGGTACACAAAACTATTCCATATACTAAATGACAGCGTTTTAGTATATGCATACAAGATATGCATGGTTGCACTGAATCTTACAATAGAGCCACACGATCCACAAGACATACCTGTCAACCTCTGCCGATAACTGCCCTTATAAATGATTATGATTCCCCTTACAAACCCCCAAAAAACCTTACAAACACCGTACGTTATCGGCAGAGGTTGACAGGTATGACAAGACAACTATTCCATATACTAAATGACAAAGTTTTAGTATATGCATACAACATATGCATGTTTGCCCTGAATGTTACAACAGAGCTATATGATTCACAATGTTATTCAACCCTCAAGGACTGTAGTCGTATGGAGCCCTATTTTTGTCTAATTCTTTACCTATATGTCGATAAGTGAGTGGTAGGTCTTGTATATTTTGTGAAAAAGAAGTGCAATGTATCCCTCATTGATACAACAGGTAGCTGGCTTCATTCTATTACATTTAAAAAAGTTCATTTTTTCGTGCCATTAAGCCTCCACTAAAGAAAACAGAAACACACCAGATTCAAAAAGAGTGCCGTCTGCGGTACCAGTGCCCATAGTGTGTGCAGTAGGTTTCTGGCAAATATTGCTGACCTTAAACGAAGAAAAACTAATTATTTACAATTGTACTTTATAGCTGCCCTCCATACAAATGTCTTAGCTTGAACACAAACCTGAGTCTGTTAAGTTCCTCACAGGTCTCTGAACATGCATAATTTTCTAAACCAGCAACGTGGGTTGCATCGCAAACTCTCAATTGTGCCTTGTGCTTGTTTAATTTGTACTCTGGAAATTACATGGAATTTTGTTGGTAAATGTACTATAATTTGGAAAATAAATAAATTAACAGCAATTAATATAAGAAAGGACATGTTTAAATCCTAATTGCTGTTGAAATAAATAGACATGGAATATTCAGCTATTCACATGTTTATTGAGAACATGTTTAAGATATTAAGTTCAAAATGTTGGTATTTTCAGATCTCAGCAGCTGCTGAAATTTCTAATAAGAGTATCATTATGTATTCAGAGTTTTTATCTTCGTAGGTGACTTGATGTGCTATATCAGTCAATCAATATGTGATGAGGTGCAACATTTTTTCATATGGGATGTGGGGAGCATGGTAAGACCCAAATGCAAGGAAGCAGGCAAAGACAGGGAGTGAGGGTGCACTAACAAAACTGAGAAAGCTTCTTCAAAATAACAAAGATTTAAAAAACCCAAAACAAAACCAAATTTGACTTGGAAGACACTGGGAAACGATGAGCATTGGGCATTGGGAGAGGACACATTGACACAAGACAATCTGACATGGACTTACAAATACACAAACTTCAAATAGACAGATATGGGTTGACGAGACAATCACAAGCACCTGAGTCACATGAGAGGTAGCAAACAGGAGATACACCAGGGGCGGGGAAACGACAGGTGAAAATCATAAACTCCATACAACAACAGGTCAACTCCTTACTAATAAACTTTGAAGATAAACCTATGCCAAGTACCTCATGGTGCAGCAGCTAAGCACTGGCAGCAAGGCAGGCGCAGTAATTACATTTTCTCAGAGTTTGAATTCAACTGTTGACACTTACCTATTTTGTTTTTTAAAGAATCTCCACATTTTATTTTATTTTTGTTTTTTTGTTTTTTTTCAGCTGACGGGAAATAACAGATGAATAACATGAAGAATATGTGCTGTGTGGAATCGAATACATTGTCGATCCAAATGTATTTCAAAAGCTGCAAATTAAATAATTGGACTAGTGTTCATGTATAATATAGACATTGATTTGGACAGCTGAAGATGTATTAGGTTGGAAGCTGTGTGTGTGGAACAACCTACCCTGTCACCAATGATGAGTCTCAGGAACAAAGTGTGGCTACATCAAGATTTTTCCATCTTGATCTGTCCTTCATGTGTCAGCTCCTCCCTTTGGGTGATCAGTAAAGTAATTTGGAATGCAAAACCCACCTCTCCGACTAATTAATGTGTGAAAATGCAGTTTTAATTGAATGTGATATTGTTTGTTCATCTCTGCCGCCCCTTCCATCAACAAGAATATAAATAAAATTCCCAAATCTGGTTTAGCGGTGATGCCAGGCCAGTCTGATGGCTCCCACCCAGCACTTGAATTCTCTACCTTATACACTTATACATAGGTTCGACTGGGTACGCACATGACTAGCTGACACTGGGCATATATCAGTACATAAAACTGTTGGTGCCAGTATTAACAATCAGATAGCTAAAAGTAGGCTGTCGACTCATGAATACTCACCGGTGATTTGAACTGATATTGGCTCCCCCACTACACATAACTAACGTTGCTCACCCACTCACCTTACTTCATCCCACCTACCGTCCCTCTTCTTAACCTTCAGTATACCCCTCAGGGTGTCCCTTTTGTAAAATATTCATTTCAAGGTAGCAATGCTGCTATAGTAGGTAGCATATATACGTATATACATATACACATACACACATATATATATATATATATATATATATATATATATATATATATATATATATATATATATATATATATATATATATATATATATATTTATATTGGCCCTTGCATTTCACACTTAGGCCTTCAGTAGTGCTCCGCCTGAATCAATTCAACCCTCAATAACTATTTTATGACTATAAAACTTTTACTGCAGTTACAGCAGCAACACATACTGCATACTTAAGGGCAATTAAAAATTTTCAACCAGCTTGTGAGGTTGGTCCTCACTGTGTGGAGTTTGCATGTTCCCGGGATTACATCAAGGTACTCTGGTTTCCTCTCACGTCCCCAAATCACGCATGTCAGGCATGGTAAGTTCCCCCAGGTATGAGTTTGAGGGTGAATGGTTGTCTTTCTCCTTGTGCCCTGCCATTGGCTGGCCACCGATTGAGGGTGTCCCCTGCCTGGTGCCCACAGTTAGCTGGGATAGGCTCCAGCACCCCCTTCCGACGCTTGTGAAGATAAGCAGTTTGGAAAATGAACACATTAATTAAATTGAAGTCTTATAAGAAACCAGAGATGGGAAAAAGCTATTAAAAATAAATTAACTGTCAAAATTCTCCAAGAAAACGCAGTGATCACATATAGCCTGCCAAACCCCAAGAAATCACTGTTCCATTCATGCCCCCACTGTTTGCTTTGTGATGTGTGGTTGCTACTAATCAACAGGCTTGAGAAACTGTAATTTTATTACCTCAAAGGAGTAATGCTTAATATTCGTTCCTGGAAAAATTTGTTTCTAGTGTATTAACATGTTAGTTCGTAACACGCTACACCCATCACTGGTAATTTTAATGTCAATATTTTAAACTTACACATTTTATTAATTTTCAAACTTATTTTAATGTTGAGTTGAAACTGAAAGTTGGATCAGATATTGATCTTTAATTTTCACATTAATCATCTTTGCAAAACCTCATTAATTGACAAAACTAATTTGATTTTAAGTTCATCTCTAGTCAGTTATCACTTTGAGAACCACAAACAAAAACAAAACAGAGAGAAACCCCACAAGATGCATTCAGTTTTTGAAAAACTGGGTAGAAGAATAAATGACCTGTTGTTGTCTGCTAAATGGGTTCAAATGTGTGTCACAGTTAACAATTACAAGGTCATTGCTACATTTAAATGTGCTAGGGGAAAAAAATAAAGATTGATTGAACAGATTCAACTCATTAGACTCATTTTTCAGTTGCCTGGGGTTAATTACCACACACACACCCACACACACACACACTTACCTCATGCTGCTGTTCCACTTACACCATAATTGCAACGGCAAAATTGGGAATAATCTGGAGAGCCTAATATGATGCTTTCTTCCACCTACCAGGTAGACATACTCAACCCACAGCAAAATCCCCCATCAATATTTTCTGGCTAAGGTTCCTTGTAAGATTTAAACCCCCCAACCTTCCCAGGGAAGCAGCTGTTTTTTCTAGATTGATTTCACTTATTTAATGGTGGCTGTGCTAATGACCCCTTGCACATGGCTGATGGTGTCAAAGCAACATCTCAAGAATGAGGATTGGATGAAGGTGTCAGGAGATTGAGTGGGGGACGATATTGAGGAGGGCAGAATGAAATGAGACGAGAGCACAAGTGAGGCACAAGTAAAAGGGACGACAGCAAGCACACAGGCGGTCTTTTCCTTTTTCAGACAAACAAGGACACTGGATACAAAATGGTAAATTAATTTTTATTCAATGGTATAGAGACCAATCTCACTCTCATTAGTGACTGTGAGCTAGTCAAAATGAAGATCAAATGGGTACTTTTTTTTTTTTTTTAAACTCACTGCCAATCATTGTCTATTTATATGGAAAATACTCCTTTACAATTATTGTTTTTATGTGTTTGCATGTATGATTTTTGTTAATTGCGTTTTGAACCAATTGAACCGACTAGACGATATGCCGACTCCACAAAACGATCTCTTAGGTGGTCATTTGATAGAGGATTCCAATTTGCCACCATTGCTGACTATTAACGACTCATACATCTCCATACTTCAATACATGTCAGAAAATTAGATTGTGGTGGATGAGAGTGTTGGTAGCTTTGCTAGCCCTAACTCTCATGATTGCAATGCAGTTTTGCCAGTGAGTCCATGCAAGTGGCAGTGAGGAATGAGGGCAGCAGTCTAAAAAAACACAGCACTTGAGTTGGTTAGGAAATAAAAGTCATAGTATGGTCTCTTACAAAGTATGCATGTATAATTTTGAATGTTCAAATAAAGAATTTCAAAATGAAATATAACTGCAATTCATAAATTGGAACCGGCAGGAAACTATCAGTCTTAAATAATCTAAACCGCCTTTAGACAAAAACAAAAACAAGAATCTGGTTCTAAAGTTTGATGTATAAAGATAAATAGAATATAGATTTATTTTCTATGAAAATATTTAATAATTGCTCCTTTGTTTACAACCTCATTTCAGACGCAAAATGAAGCACAGCCCTGACATTACAGTCATTTGAACTTGACATATCTCTTTAAGACTAATTAGTGAGAAAAACACTGTCAAGGTACCATATGGTTGGAATGACAAAGCAGCTTGCTGAAGTCTGGTGCCACAAATTATACTTAAAAAATGTAAATGCTGAAAAGATGGTCTGCTTCTTGTAAGGTGCAACCTATGCAAATGAGGTCAACCATTATCATTTTGACATATTTGTTTCACGTTAAACAGAGCGGTGTGTGTGTAGGGGGTAATGAGGTTTAGTTTGGAAAAGTCTTCTTTATTTATTCCCAGCATAGTTCCCATTGAGCATGCGAGCAAGAGGAATGGCAATTGACATGCTCAATAATCTGGATCTTCAGAGTGTAATGCAATTTCTTAGAACTATGGTTTAGATGAGAGGGTACATCACAGGGTCAGCAATATCTCAAAGGATTATGCTAATGCTGGAAAAACGAACATTAGTATTGTCCTCAATCAGATGAGACAACTCCTCATGTGGTGCTGCTTTATAAAACCATCCTCGCTCTTTCACTTACAAGCTATTTGTAACAAAACTTAGTGAAGTATGACAAAACAGTGATAGTTTGAATAAAGCAGACAGCAATTTTCTGACTTTTAATAACTGTATTGATTGCAGTCGATTGTTGTCAGGTGCTGTTTGTTTCAGCAGAAACCTCATTAGTTAAACTGTCTGTGCAGCATCGTTTGGAACAAAGACCAGGACCCATGCATCCATGACATAAGTTTTCACGTTAAAACAGAAAGTCAGCACAGCTGAAACCAAGTGAAATCAGTATTGCCACACGACCCAAGGTGTCACAAATGCTGTTGAATGGCATTATTCATCATTCGTAGGATGCATCCTCCAAAGGGTTTTGGGTATTGCTGGAGGCAATCCCTGCCAACTTCGGTAAAAAGGCAGACAACACCCTAAGCAGGTCACCAGTCGGCATGTTGAATGGCGAACTTTGCTTTTTTCAGTTATTTATTAAGCAAGAAAACTTGGCATTAAATACCTGAAAAGGAACGGCCTCAATCACCATTTTTGTCATTTTCAATGTCCACACCTGCAGGCCTGGAGCAGGACTCCCCTCAACTTAGCCCAACACTGTCTCCCACAGATGATGATGTAATATATGATATAATGTAGCGCATTGTTCAGCCTTTATTTACATGCAATGCATTGTCAAGTGATTCACTAAATTAGAAGTATTGCCTCATTTGCTTTCAATTTGTTTTGTTTTTCCATGTTGTTGAATCAATCTTCTTGGCTGTGAAATGTAGCCAAACTCTGGAGTGCTATCAGATGCAGCTTCTTGCAGGGTGTTGGGAGGTAGCCAATTAGACAGAAATCACGGGAATTTCTAAATAAAATATAAGATGCTACAAGAAGATGTTTGAATGTTTGAGATTCTGCTTTTCTTAATTTAAAAATTTCGTAACCTCAATTTTTCAAATATAGACATGCCCGTAAGTGGAGGAATCACAGTGATTTGTTCATCTTCCATAAAGCTTATCCTCACGGCCATGGAGTTGCTGGAGTACAATAAATAATACATTAAAACATTATAAGAAACAGCTATAGTATAATGACATTGTAAAAATTGTGTTACTGTAGAACACAAGCTCAAGTTCAGGTATATCACCATAACTCACACCCTATCATCAGGCCCTTGTGTGGATTGAAAACAAGAAACTAATGCATGTTGTGTTTGCTTGGTGTGCAAAAAATAACTTTAGGTGTTGTCACATTGATGAACTTCTATGCGCACACATGCATGCTGAGACACACAATACTTTTAAATATAGTTTTTACGGGGAAACCAAAATTATCATCGTAAAGGTATTCAGGGACCTGACATTGTTGAAAACCATAATTCTTGGAGAACTACCAGAGTCCATTTATGTAATGTATTGTGTTTGTTTTTCACTACTAACCAAAAATACTGACATTATTATTATTATAGTTTATGTTAACAATACTGATAGGTAAATGGGATATATTCCAGTTATGTATAGTATAAGTATTATTTTGCAACTAGTACGTTGTGACTTTTCTGTTTTCCAGGTTCTTGGTGGATTGCTTCATTTTCTGCAAAACAATATGTTTTAGCTGAAGATGTGTGTTGATTCATGGCCTACATTCAGTACAGCCATCTGTTACCATCAAAACCAGGTGAAGAAAGGGACAAAGATTAATTATGAGAATTGTATTGCTTGCCTAGTTAATATATATATTTTTATGAAGGATTTGTGGACTGAGAGTGGTTTTGGGGAGATTAATGCAAAAAACAGTATCTTCTCCAAAAACCAAGATATTCTAAGAAGTCTGCTGGCAGATGATAAACTTGTCAGGTGGAGGAAAAGACTTCGAATGGAAGGTATTTAAATGGTGGACTTTCATCTAATATAGTACTATCAAGAAAGAGTGCATATGACTCTCCTATGTTCTGATAGTTTAGATTAAAAAATACTGTATCTGTGAAGTCAAAAAAAAACTTGTGTCGAGAACTTGTGTGTTGAAAAACAATTCAGGTCAAAGCACCTTTATTCAATAATGTTGTAAACTATTGCACCTGTATATACAACAGCAGTGTGGCTCTATTAATGTGACAGTGTGGTATATTCTATCTTTCAATTTCCTTCTAATCATTGCCTTCCATTCATATTTTGGAGAGAGTAAAAAATGCATGAAGGCTATAAAACAGTTTATTACCGCAGATCCATGCAATAGAACTAACTCATCCTGTGACCTGGAACATTCTTCTTTTTTTCTTTTCTTTTTTTGATTCTATCCATCCATCCATCCATATGCACACGTACTGTTCTTTGTTGATACATGAATACTAAAATATTCATCTGTTGAGAAGTATTAATCTTGTGAAAATGAGCAGAAAGGCTTTAAATAGCTAAGAAAGAACATTATGTCTCCAATGATAAAAAAAAGCCAGCAAAGACTAATTGAGGTATTTAAAATCCTCAATTAAAGACAATTTATTTTCCAAGTCAGCACTGACTGCCTGGATTCAAATATAGTTCTGTGAAAAATTCAATCAAATGGTACTTTACAGTTAAACACCAAATTTAATGCAACACTGAAATATTAAAGAGAGAAGAAAAGTGTCAGTTAAACATTCATCTCAGTGACCAAATATGGTTATACAATCAAGTTAAACTGCACTTGATAAATGGAACAGAGCTGCTCATGTGGGGCGGCTATACACTCTTTCTGCAGGCCCTGGAGGTTTAACATTAAAACAATTAATGCCGCTTTGTTACAACCATGTATAACTAATTATCTTTTTTAAATTAATGTTTGGGCAATTAACCAACTAGGACCCCAAAGTTGTCCTCTTGAAAAATACTAACAAATATCTGTAAAGTGAGCCGTTTATAGATTAGGATTTAGTTCCCTTTAAAATTGCAATCTTGAAAACCGAGTGCTAGAAATGTCCAACAAATTTATGAGGGTTACACTGCTCTCGGCGGCCCCGTGAATGAGTTGTTTGCGCGTCTGCCTTGTGCTTATCAAACATCATCACTGAAGCCAAGTAAAAAAAAAATGCAACCGTGTCATCATTTATCATTTACCTATCTTTTTTTTCCTAGATTTGCTGCTTCAATTAATGTGGTAATATACGTTATTTATTGCACGAGTTTGGTTAATGAGAGGAGGAAGTTTTGTTTAGCGGATGAACAGGAATTAGGACTTCAAAATGGATTCCTTTTCTTGACAGCAGAAGGAAACATGTAATGATGAGGACACTCAAGGAGAATGTGGAGGGCATCTTGAGTACTCCCTGTTGCATATCAACTTTCGAACCGGTGGATGACAGCGATTCGACCTCTGAGTGGTAACAAATATGCTCATCAGGGATTGCTAATAGGTCAACAGGGTGACCTAAAGAGACAATAGTTTAGGTCTTGAACAGGGTCGAAAGAAGTACTGAGATTATAATAGGACTGCTTTCAGGGATGAGCCCATAAGAAAACACAAACCAAAAAGGGCACACACACTCAAGCTCAATATTATAATAGTGTAATTAAAAAATAATCATTTCAGTTACACTAGCCCCGGGCCTAATTTTGATAGTTTTCATTTGTTTATAAAGTTGAATTGCTATTTTTTTTTTACATTAATTAAACCGTTTCGTTCAATAGTAATTTTACTTATATTAGTTTTGTTATTACTTTTACATACTTGAGGTTATTTGTATGTACTTTCTATAATTAACATTAAAAAAGGTTTTCGGTCGCCATTTCTTTATTTGAGTGTTTATACCGTGTTATAGCTTTGTTTCAAACATTCCTGCACAGGGAGGGTTGGTGGTGGTGACGGTTTGGACTCAAACACATGATTAAAAATTATAATTGATCGCAATGGGGAATGTTTGAAAATCTGGCCAACACTAAGGCCAAACCATCATAAACATAATTGTGGCTGACCTTCAAGGCACCTCTTCTGTTATTTTCTTTTTTAGAAAAAAACAGTGGTCCCCCTTGAAGAATTTATGTCACAGAGGCTTCCAATTCACTTGCAATTCTTTGCAGATGCACAAGTCCAACTGACATTTCTTATTGAGCCGGTACAAATGGCATTTCCCCAGACAACTTGTTAACTTTTAAAGGTTGATGGATTCAATACACATCTGCCTCAAATAAGCAGTGGATCACTGTGAAAAACAAAGCTGCAAGATTAGCCGCTGTCAGTTCAGGGATAAGATGTGCAATTTTGAGTGGCAAAATGTGAACACCATTTATCTGTTGACATGGAACATATTGATCCGGGCATTTGTTGGAACAAAGATCCTAATTTAAGAATCCCTGCTGCTGCAGCTGTCCCGTAACTGAAATTCCATATGAAATGTTTGATATCTACCTATCACTCCGTCTGTCTGTCCTTCCATCCATTTATAGGAATCGTGTCTTTTTTTCGGACCTATCTTCTCTACTCCCCCCCAAAAAATAAAAATAAAAATACTGACAGGAAGCATGTCAACAAGAAAAGAATCCATAGCTTTAAATGAATTAATTCATTCATTTTCTGAACTACTTATCCTCACAATTCTCCCACAGACCTGCCGCTCACTGAATATTTTATTTTCTCGCCCCATTCTCTATAAACCCAACAAATGGTTGTGTGTGAGAATCCCAGTAGATCAGCAATTTTTGATAAGGCCAGACAAGCATCTTTTGCACCTACAGCCATGCCATATTCTAAGTCATTTATATCACCTTTCTTTCCACATTCTGATGCTGTCTTTAGACAGCAAAAGACCGTCTTGATTATGTTTACATGCCCAAATGCATTGAGTTTCTTCAATTTGATTAGCTGATTAGTCCTTAACGAGCAGGTGGACATGGTTGTCTAACTAAGTGGGCTGCTTGTTCCTCCAAAATCAAGAGAAAAAAAGCAAACATAGAATAATTTGAGTCTGCCTTATTTTTCATTCTTTCATGAACAATCTAATTTAAAAACAGTAGCATGGAAAGATTCATTACAAAAATCAATTAACATTGATTTCTTGAGTACTTTTCATAACTTTACTGCTCAATCGGCTTTGCACCAGAGAGGATTGGGCAGTTAACTGTTCCACTAGCCAGAGAACTAATGAGCACTTTTTCGGGAAAATCACAAAAATCAAGACTCTGTACAGTATGTATTAGCAGAGTGTGAACACAGTGTGAGATGAAAGTTAACTCTGTGCCTGCTCTCCCACACAGCTTAGTATCAGCACTGTAACAAAGGTGGTGAGGCTTTTCAGTTCAAGGGAATTCATGAAAGGCAGAACAGAGGTTTAATACTTCACGCCAGAGACTCACTTCTCCTGTCCTGTTCTGTTCAAAACTGTCACTGATTTCCAAGTGTTGTATACATCAAACTCAATATTGGTGCTAATTTTAGCAGAACACACTTTCATTTATTTATTTAAATGTGTGCTACACAGCTGAAGAAATATCACTGGGGGGTTAAGTGTAAAAAGCAAAGGTTGATAAATGTCATGTCTTCTTTTATAGTTTAGATTCATTGATTTTTGGAGCATTCTTGTGGAACACAATAAGTTACAAAATCAACAAAAATTGCAGATTGTCCAGAAATTGGCTGGAGGAGCAGGAGTAAATTGCTCTCGGGAATTTGTGCTGATTATAATTTAGTGCTGATGATATGAATTTTATATATTCAGAGTGACATTTTGTTACAGCTCGAGTGATTAAAGTTAGTGAAGTCCTCACTTCTTGAACAGTCTTTGAATAGACAAAGAGGAAGCTGCTGTCCTTACTATTTATGTGCATATGTGCCATGACAGCCTCTTGATGGTGGATCGACTCATGGGGTTTTCTGACAAGTAAAGCTGCCATATGATATATGCCAAGAGTAATGAAAATAGCTTTTTTTTCACAAAGATAACATGTAAGAGAAAGTCTCACTGCCTGGCAGTATATCAGAAGAGTGACAATGATGTATTCCTGGTTTGGAGAGTTTAATTGTTGGGAGTGTAAACAATAGAAATTAATATATGACATTTGTTTATACATTCTATAGATTAGAGGGCCTCAGTATTGCAACCATGTTTTATAGTACCATATTTATAAAGCTGCAAGCCCACTCTTTAAATAAAGATAAAAAAAGAAAAAAGAAAACACATTTTATGTTTTTTTTTTTGGTGCGGATTGATGATTTAGAAACAATAACATTTAGTGTTGGCGCTACCACAGGAATAGTGCTAGTACTTTCCCCAATGTAAATGAATTGAACTTAAGCCTGTCTGTTGTTAGTATACATTATTAAATCAATATTAAAAGCTCGAGAATAAATTTCTTAACTTTCCAAATTGGTCAGTGTTTGCGAAAGGGAAGGAACAAAGCACATTTAATTGTCATTTGGGCTGATGAACAGATCGGGTGAGCGTGCTTTTAATTTCTTGCTTCATAATTGACAGGGGCATATGAGAGGCAATTAGGTATTTGGAAATTGATCCAAATAAATTGGTTATATTGAAAATGCCACCTTCATTTTACTTGAACGATAAAAATTCATAAAATAAGATTGTTACAGAAAAAAACGGACCTTGAGGCTGTAGGAACTATTGCCTCTGGCTATAGCCCTTTATTTTATTTTTTCTATCTTAGGCTAGCAAGGAATTCACTTTTTACATAAAAAAGTGATGCACCGAAATGAAATTTCTTGTTGAAAAAATGAAATATAGAACATTTGCTGCATCATTTGATCCAAAGTCAAAATCTGGACTTTTTGCTAAGCAAACCACTGGCCTTGAATGTAAAACTAGGTCTAAATCTGCGGGGTCCATTATTTGCAAAATCGCACAGTCATGCTTACTGAATGAAATGAAGGAAGGATGCAAAAGTAGACTCAAAGTCCATTTCATACACAATTAGAGGTTCGGTGCACACGAGATCTAAATTCAGACAGAAGTACAACATCGGCAGCCAAAATGGACTGCGACAAAACGCAGAAGGTAGACATGGAATGTGTGAGTGGTGTCTATGAGCAAATTCTCCATGTGTTTTAATGGATTGGGACATCACTTGGTGCTATGCTTTGATGGAAATTCCTTTATAGGGTGCTCCCTTGCATTGAGACTTTTTCTGACGATTTTAAGGCTCAGTAATTGTACAATGTTTGGTAGGAGACATATTTCATCCATGACCAACTAATCTGTAAAATATTGTCCCTTTTGGCAAAACATTTCACTCTAGTATTAGTCTCCCTCAGGGCAACAAGTAAGAAGTAGGTCATTCTTTTTCGGAGTACCCTTTTTCCACTGACATAACATGCATATTTGATGTACATTAAGCCCCACATGGGTAGGTGGAACTATCAACTACTCTGAGGACATTGTAAAAGGTGATGTAAACACAGAATTTGACAGCAGTCATCAAAACACTACAAAAGTGTGTTTTTATACCCGGACAAAACCCACGCAGGCCCGGAAGAACATGCAAACTCCACACAGGTGGACCGACCTCGATTTGAACCCAGGACACCAGAGCTGTGAGGCCGACACGCTCACCACTCAAGCCGCCGGGCCCCATATTAAGATTACTTCAATATTATTTTTAGCCGCATAGTTTTGGCATCCCCAAATTGCTTGACATTAGTTCACATTTCATGCACACATACACAATGGTGCCAAGGAAGGGACTGACAACCCACTGGGAAAAAGGCTGTCATAGGCCAAAAGTTGAATTTCTTTGACAGATTACTTCTCTCGCACCATAGTCCTATCTGTCAGTCCATCCATCTATTTATCCATCATTTAAATTGTTGTTGTAATCCTAGTTCAGGGCCGTTTTGGCAATGCTCATCCAAGAGGTGCAAGGGTGAGTTGAGGGCACTAGCCCTGTGGGAATATTGAACTCAGACATGAAATATCCAAAAATGTAGCTGAATTTGCCTTATAGGTTATAAACAGTCTGTTGAACTTTTAGTTTTGACCTCTATCGATTTAAGCCATGCATCTTTTTGCAAAAGGGTAGTAATATGTTCTGAAAGCTGTCTGAAACAAATTTGAAAGTTACATTTATTGGCTTCTTTCAATGTAAAACACACATTCCGGTTAGATACATTTAAAAAAAGTGTGTCAATGTATACTGTAAACCAGTGGTCTCAAAAAACACAAATGAAAAAAAAGACGAAACGGAAGTAGACAAATTTAATGGAAGTAGACCTTGGGACTACAACTAGGATGTGAGAGTGGTAGTCCTAATGTTGCCTACATTGTAAAACTTGTAATTGTAAAAACTCATAGGTTAGTAGTAATGTTGCCTAAGGTATACAATATAACAAAGACTTGCAGTCTGACCTTCTCAAATGGTGGAGGACAGTCAAAGATTTATGTCACAAATTAGAGCTTCTGTTGGGAGCCTGACAGAAGGATAATCCTTTGGTTTAAACTTGGCAAATATTGATCCAGCAATCCTGCGATGCAGGCTAGTGGACCTGAAATGGGGTGAAATAGATTATTCCTTTAGAGTAAAAAAAAGACAAATGAGGAAGAGCAAAATATATCATGATCTTCAAACCAGATAACACAGAGAAAGACTAGATATCTATTCTTACCCATCCCGTTATCTCATTTATATCTAGAATGCAGTGTTCCTCATTCAGTTAAGCAGTGTCTTGGCAGTTTTTGCATTCAGAGTTTAAATTCTGTTTTTATCATCCATTAAAACATGGAATACTCGTTGTCTATTGGTATTAACCATGATAACATTGCTTCAGTGCTAGTAATACCATTTGTTTTCCCCAATAAAATCTTTCATTTATGTTCTTGTTTTTTTCTGAGGATGGGTCATGGAGAATGATTTCCTTTCATTTTTTAAATGCAATTTTTGTTTTAACAATTTGACAGAGGTTTAATGTTAATGACGGTTAAGATGTAAAAAAGTATCTCTTGGCAGCTAAACTGTTAAATGTTCTATCAATTTTCCAGGTGTACTGATGGTCTAAGTGTGTGAGGTACACTGGAATAGTAAGTCAAGTAATGCAGATTTTTTTGTCATCTGCATTTTGTTTTCTATATTTACTAAATCCTATAGGAAGTCATGTCCTAGTTAATTGAGGAAGATTTTAGTTTAGAAGTTCACCCTGTGCACTCAAACATAGTAAACCGACAGTCCAACTTTTCGAAAATAAGTTTATTTCCTATTCTATTGTAATGTTTACCCATAACACATAACTCTATCAATATAGTAAACCAATTCATTTTATTGTTAATAATCCATGTGGACGTTTCATATTTCTGACCTTGGTGAGCAGCTTTTAAGTTTTAATGTGGAAAATATGTTTACTGCGAGCGCACGTGTATGTGTCTGTTCATTACTTAGCCAGTGGAAGGGAATAACAAAGTAACTTCACACAGGTAGCTCTTTAAATGTTGATTTGTGTGATGTAAAATGAACAGACTTACACAAATGCAAACAATTTGGTTTAGAAGTATGTATCTGTTGTCATTTGCCTTAAAAAGAAGTACAACATTTTTTGCTTTTTACAAATGCTTTGGTATCTGGCAGGGGTTCGATGTTTATATGTTAATTATTGAATTGCACAGTTGTTTTTCTTGTATCCTGCATTTGTATTAACTCGTTATGGGACATTCAAGCATATGCTTGTAAATCAGCTCACATAGCATATTAATAATTCAGTTCTCCAGTGGTCTTTGCATTTCTTATGTGATACATTATATAATTATGATAACAAATGAGTGGAGATGAACAAGAAAACCCTATTGTTAGAATGTACTAAAATCTAAACTTTGTGTGTACCTTTGGAGGAACTAGTTCTATTTCAAACTTAATGCAGTGGGTTGTTGGAGGCCAAATAGCTAAGAAATGTGTGACTAAAGTCTAAATGCCTTTATATTACCTATGCCTGTTCACTCTTCAGTGAATAACCCAGGTTAATTGGACTGGAATATGATAAGGGATTTTAATAAAGTTACTGGTATGTCGTTGATAAAAAATATGATAAAGCTATGTTCATGAATATGTTAAAAGATAGTGTTTTGTGTTTGATTACATTGATACAAGTCATTATTTCCACCCACCGGTGAAAACACTGTCTCGCCATCACTGTTTAAAATTGAAGTTCTATCTGAGTGTTTTCATTGCATTTTGTTATGTGTAGTTGGGGTTTTGGGATGGATCTGTCTTGTTTGTTTTTTGTGTAATTATTGTATGAGTTCCGCCTATTATAGCCCTCATGGTTTCCCTTCCCTAGTGTGATGAGGTGCGTGTATTTTGTAACCAACCCTGTCTGTCTATTTGAACCCAGTGTATTTGTGAGTACTTGTCGGATCGGCTGCTTTGTTTGCGTCATACAAAGTTGCCATACCATGTTTCAAGATCCTTGTTTCCCCATGTCTTCCACGTCAATTTTTTTTAAATTTATTTCTAAGTCCTTGCTATTTTGTTGAATCCCCTCCTGGCTCAGTCATTAAAGTTTTTGTTAGAGCACTACATTTCTTCTAACATTCTTCATTAATTTTCAGTTATAACTGAAATATTTGTTTTCTGATTTCTCACCTAAAATCTTGTCTTGTTGGTGTACAAGACAATTTGGTGTACAAGACACCCCTGCCAAACTATAGGGAAAATGGTGCCTAATAGGTAGAAAATTCTAAATTCAGACATATGTTACGCTCGATAACAGTACATACAAACGATTCTTTACAAATTACATTATGATTGACAAATGAGCCCAGAGGATTAACATGATTTCAACAAACAAGCAGTGCCCATTTGGTGCAACTCTGCCACTATGATAAACTATTGCAAACCTAGAGAAGATTATCAGAAGGCAGCTATTCCAAACCTTTTATGCATTAATATCTATAAACAGGGAGAGAAAGAGGCTGTCTAGGCATGAAAATACATGAAGTCAGACCCAGTATAATCCCAAATGCTTGGCCCATGGCAGTGAAACATCACTGGTTGTTGTATACTTAATTTTCTTCTAAGATTATTTGCTCTGCTTTGAGAGCCAAACAAACATTGAAATGCTCAAACAGATTATGTCACGGCGAGGGTAAATAAATATATTGGGGGAATCTTGGCAGGAAATTACACCCTTTGGGTTTAAGATGGAGAATATACTGGCATTACTTTTTTTTCCCCCTCAGTTTGTTTTGGACATCAAATTAACAGCTTTAAAATGAGAGTCAGTGCTTACACGATTAAGAAAGAATGCACAGTGAGCTATTTCTATATATTTAAGCAAGTTATTTGCATACATCATGAATTTGTCAAAATTAAAAATAGCATTTATATAGTGCTTTAAGTTGTTTGTACAGTATGTTTTGCTGCAGCTTCCAAAACGTAACTTTTAAATGGGGTTTCAAATATTGTCAGAAGCATATTATCAGGGAATGGAATCCCAATCAAAATTTTCTGTGTCCTTGTAACAAAGTCATCAATTTGCAAATGACATGATTAACCTATGTGTCATTATATTCTAAATAGTACTGTGAATGCAGGTGAAAAACTACATAAAACAACGGCAACACAATCACCAAAAGAAAAAGTCAGTCAATATAATATCTTGGCTATTTAATGTCTTAAACGATGCCACGATATCTTTGTATAGTATATTTTTACCACCCATGAAGACCACATTTTTAGTTAAGTACTAAAATTACTTCTTATCATTGCTTTTTGTGTTGTGCTAAAAAATAATTAGTGGGTCAAATTACTCACCCCCACCCATCATCTAATTTTTCCACAAGTAAATGGAACAGATTGCAATTGAAAGTCTTAGGGATCTGTAAACAAGTATCACGATAATAAAGTGGTCGTGGTTTAATACATATTTCCCCAAAGTTTGTTCTTCCTTGGTGCATCCTCTCCCCCTTAGTTTCATTGGTAGTATTGGCACAGTTCTCATTTGCAGAGATAATATCATGGCAGTTGGCATAGTATTATAATTTAAAAACACAAAGGGAGTAAAATGGTCTTCTGAAATTTAATGAACATAACATCTCACAAACAAGCAAACACATTTGTATACAGTGACACATTTATCTCATGGGTGATACGCCTTTTTGGGACCTTTTTTATTTTTATTTTTTATAAATCCAATCTGTTTCAAAAGGACCTTTTCAATTGTTTGTTTTTTGACAGTATTACTTTTTGAGTCACTGTTAACTGTTTATTTTCTTCATTATGCTGTGAAACCAAAATGTAGTCTTTATTTCCAAGTCTATCTTTCATACATTTTCCTTTCCACTTATCCTCACAAGGATGATCGACCCCCATCATCCAAGCCATCTTTGCTTATTAGGCAGGGGACACTCTGAATTGTCTACCTGCTAATCACACTGACGGACAATTAAGAGTGGTCAAGCAGCCTACCATTCTTGTTTATGGGATATGGTTGAACTGGGAGGAAACACACACATGGCCAGAGAGAACATTCCAACTCCACACAGAAGGGTTAGACACAACAACAAGGGATTGAAACTTCGACCACAAAACTGTGAGGCAGATGTGTTAACTACTCACCTCTGTGCCACCTCCAAGTCATGTTTTGTAGAAATTTGCAATTAGACTAGATATAAATATGAATGCTACTGAACCATCCCAGTTAGGCAACCTTTGATCTGGGAAAAAAAAATAATAGCCACACTAGACTATATAAACCACAAGGTTCAAAGCAAAGTGGAAAGTAAGATTTTATAGTCCATAAATTAGGGTATTTGGTAAAAAAAAATGTGTTCCAAGGATATGTTTTGCAAGTTTCTATTTGAATTGTATTCTCAATAAAAGATGTAGCATGTACACTCAGACTGTGAAGACTAGTACATTATTTCCTTTAGTGAAAGGAATTGCAAAAAGAAAAATTAAGCCTTGCTAAATAGATCTTTTTTGTGGTTATTGTAACATATATAAAACACATACTATATATAGAGTAATAAAATACTTCTTGCTGGGTCATCCTATTGGTATTAATGATCTAATTTTAAATACGTGATGATGAGCAAATGTTTTATGTGTATAATACAATGTACTCATCTATGAGTTGTTTTTTTTGCAAGACAAAATAAATCACATATTTTATAGACCGACATTCATCTTTTCATCAGCTAAAGAATGTTGACAATACTAATACCCACATCACTCCATTTGTTCAGTTTGACTCATTATTTCTGGCTTGCTTCACATCATTTTTACAATTCACAAATGAATGCATGAGTGGTGGCTTCTACGCTCGTTTTTCTGATTTATCCACCAGATCTCTTCACACTGTCAAGATGTTAGATTTTTGCTTTGACTACACATTACCCTTTTTAAGCACGTTTGAATGAGTCTGTGTCCTTGTTTTATCTTCATTTTTGTGCAGTGAACAACATTTCTTTACACACTTGTGCGTGGGGAACATGTTGAAGGTGTTTCTGGCCATGAATGAATACAGCAGAATATTAAAAGGTTAGTATCATCAATTATGGTTAAGGGAGGGACAGTGCATGGGAGGATAGAGTGTGAAATTTTGTTTTAAGGGAAAATACAGTACAGCAGGCAACGCTGTGGATTTAGGTCACCTCAGATTAAGATGAATGGTTTCCTCAGAAAGCCAAATAACTTTCTCACTCCTGGCCAGAATGTCATTAGAACCGATGACATAGACACTCCCTCGCATGCACACACATATTTGGTTTCAAATTAACATTAACACACATCTTTTGCGATCATCTCAGTGAGTTTAATCTTTAAAATTTGTCAAGTAGTTGAAAACACAACGCTTACATTTCCTTATATTTATCTCTTGCTGCAAAGGTTAGTGAGGCGTCTTAACGGTTTGGTGCCTCACTTGAAGGAATTAGAGTCAGATGATTTCCATATTTAACCCATGCTCCATTTCCAGCATAATCAGCATTTTACTGTACCGATTAACAAGTAATCACTTAATCATGTATTACTAATAAGCCTCTTAGTTTACTGTCATATGTACGATGATGTATGAATCTTAGGGGAAATGTTAGGAAATATTCCAAGCTCTTTGAGACTATGCTGTATAGTTAGAAAACTGACCCTCTGGAAACAAAGGACTTTCAAGCAAGCCCTCTGAGGCCCATTAAAAGCATGCAAACATGGATCACTCTCAATGGAATTTTTGCTGGAGCACAGTGGATGAAGGTCAGCGGATCAAAAGCTTTTGGCTGACATTTCTTGGTGCCTGATGAGCCCTCTTGGGTTTCATTGATTAGCCAATGAGAGACTGGGAGAACGACATTGAACAGATAAAAACAAAGTGACTTGTCCTGCTTGAGATAAAGAAAACTTAGTTTCCCTTCAGTTTACCCACGAGAAATGCTTTGACTTGGGTTCGCTTCAGCAACAAGACACTTAATCTGGGTTTGAGCACTGTCAAAGATCTGCATATTTCTAAAAGAGGTGATAAATCCTGAAGGCTTAATGCATATCGCTGATGTCTTCAAAGTACCTGCATTCGACATTTGAGGTGAGCATTATGATGCATTATATTTAGTGCACCCATTGCATTTTTGAAAATTACACTTGTTTGGTTGCTACGCAGAGACTTGTGGATCCTGTTCTCATAAGTATGAGGCCCTTGGGCATTTCTGAGATACATAATGAGGATGAGATCACATGTGACTGAATGATGTCCTCAGTGTTCCATGTCCCCTGCGAATGTGGTTTGCATACTTCTGAAGTTTCCTTCAATGGTGGGAAGCCTAGATGTTTGTCATTGGATAGTCAAAAACTTCAAATTACATATACCTACGTTCTTCGGATGCTCCAAACTACACATTTTCAATCTGCTCCCCACTCCCTCCTCACTCCTCTCCCTACTTAGATGGACAAAATGGCACATTTTGGAAGTTTTTTTTTCCAGTCACATATATCATCACATTCAAACTGATCATTATACTATTTTTAAATTAAACTTCATTAATTCATTTAATTTCCATTGCAATTGTCCTCACAAGGGTGGGGTCCTCACATTCTTTCATTTCTTGCATCTTGGTGTTAAATTACATATACTTCATGTGTAAAGGTCATAAAAGTACTGCTTAGATTTGGCATTAGATAGTGAATTAAGTGTAAGGAACATTTATTTTAATCTTTAACTTTACATAAAAGTTGTTTCCTGAATGCGCTTGTGGAGAATTATACTTACATACTTAATTCGGAATGAGTCAGAAATGGCCTCCAAAAAGTTCGCCAATTTTACTTATTTATCAAACCCCTTTTCCTGTCTACATGCAATACTGGAGTCAAGGAAATGAGGTGTAATTACAGTAGTATAGTTGGAAACATCCTCTTATCGTGGAATTGTTATGACACACCTGTAAGGACCTGGTTGACCAGTCATCTGAGTACTACTTCTAATTAGCTGAGAATGTTGTCTAAAAAACTGACTGCTTTATTTGCTGCTCAGTGAAGCTCTACTAGTTACAGATCCAATTATGTAGATTGAAAGTAATTTAGGCACTGTACTTCATACCATTAAAAAAAACAAAAAACATTTCCACGCACACTCGTGGGGTGGCATTTGTATCAACTTGATCCTGGTGATGATAAAAGGACATTGTTCTTCGCTAATGTAAACCAGTATAGCAATAATAAGAAGGAAGAACACTACACACTGGCTCACACACTGGACACAATTATTTCAAAGTGACGCTCTTTTAGATGTTGAGACACATACTGTATCGCTGTGGTCTATACCAAGTGTTAAACACTTGATGCTAGTGGCCAAGGGAAATAAGTGGCATCATTACAGAATTAAGAAGTGAGTGTCAAACCCCAAGTGGGCTCAAATCATGCACCAGTCTCTACCAATGATTATCTGACTCAGAAGGTTTCCTCAATGATATGTAGTATTATTATTATCTCCCTGGTCACTGTCATTATTTCTCTCTTGTCTTACTTTTCCACTGTCTCACTATCTTGTGCTGTCGTCCAACAATCCATCTTAGAGTGCCAGTGAACTGTGGCTCACTAACCCAAAAATACCTTCCCCTAGACAATGGTGGAAGAATATATTTTATATTTATTTACCTGTTATATTTGGGTCTACTATTCTGGATGCTCTTCATATATTTTCTTGAGCTATAGTATGTCATACTCATCATCCTGTTCCAGAATGTATGTATGTATGTTTGTGTGCGTATATCTTGTATGATCTAAATCGTGGGGTGGGGGGTTGCCGGAGCCTGTCCCAGCTGACTTTATGCACGAGGAAGGGAACACCCTGAATTGGTGGCAAGACAATCGCAGGGCACGAGAAGACAGAAAAACAATCACACTCACACTAATACCTAGGGGCAATTTAGAGTGTCCAACTAGCCTACATGCTGATGCATATCTTTGGAATGTGGGAGGAAACCGGAGTACCCGGCGCAAACCCACGCAAGCCAGGGGAGGGAGCTTTTATTAAACATTAATTTTCCTTCAGCTGCTTCCGAAGTACATTATGCTTGTGATCAAATTTATTTACTTTGGCAAGGGCATCCATCTTCTTAGAAAGCTGTATTGGTCTTTTGGCAGATTGGCCAAATTTAGCAGTCGTGCATGAGAGATTACATACATCGTTCTTTAAAATAAATGTCTAGCATGGTGTCTATCTCTTGTAATGGTCATGTAAATATTTCGTGACCCTTGTATTTTCCTGATCGGAGAAATATATATTTTTTGATATCCTGATGAAATGACTTGCATCTCTCGTAGAATACAATAATCATTGTTTAAATAGATTAAACCGGATAGAGGATGGATAGATAATGGTAGGATGGATGGATGGATGGAGGGCTGCATGAATGCATGTGTTTGTCTTCAAAGGGTTTGTTAATGAGACAAGGTAATCAATGACAGAAAACATTACTTTGATGGAAGCCTTTGAGAAAACAATGTGTCGTGACGACCTTTGTCTAAAAAACACAGAGCAAAGAATCCAAACAAGAAAAGTGACCTTCAGCAGGATCCAGCTAGCATACAATTGACCCATTAATTCGCTCCCTACACATATGTTGATTTAGCCCACCTTGGAGAGGAGACAGGAATAAACAGATTGGGAGCGTTGCATCTAATTATGTCAGCTAATGCCCTCCTTTCCTGTACGTGTGACCATACGACTTAAAGGTCCTGTAGACTCAAATTAAAACAAATAAATTGTTGGATTGGATGAAGGCAATATTTTTGTTAACAACCATGACAAATTTAAACGAATAAAAATGAGTACATGTAATAAAGCTATAAAGACAACTTGTCCTATCAGTGCTAGGATTCTTTAAGCCTGTCCTTACTGCTGTCAATCACACTCTCATCACTTGTTACCATTGATGCTCATGTGTTTAGCATGTCATCCTTTGTAAAATGTACTGTTGAACACTGTTTATTAGTTGGTATGTCCCGCTAGCAGACTTCAGATTCAACAAATTTTGATAAGGGGAGAAATAAAAACCCTATCACGGGTCCTTTTGCAGTTTCGAGTATGTCTTTGTCCCACTTTTGA